>NC_068434.1:9573190-9600690 GCF_023373465.1 Oncorhynchus keta
CTGAGTGGTGGGCAGAGCTGGCCCTTGGCTGCTCTGAGTGGTGGGCAGAGCTGGCACCTCTTCCTCTTCTGGCCCTGGCTGCTCTGAGTGGTGGGCAGAGCTGGCACCTCTTCCTCTTCTGGCCCTGGTTGCTCTGAGTGGTGGGCAGAGCTGGCACCTCTTCCTCTTCTGGCCCTGGCTGCTCTGAGTGGTGGGCAGAGCTGGAACCTCTTCCTCTTCTGGCCCTGGCTGCTCTGAGTGGTGGGCAGAGCTGGAACCTCTTCCTCTTCTGGCCCTGGCTGCTCTGAGTGGTGGGCAGAGCTGGCACCTCTTCCTCTTCTGGCCCTGGCTGCTCTGAGTGGTGGGCAGAGCTGGAACCTCTTCCTCTTCTGGCCCTGGCTGCTCTGAGTGGTGGGCAGAGCTTTCTCTTCTGGCCGTGGCTGCTCTGAGTGGTGGGCAGAGCTGGAACCTCTTCCTCTTCTGGCCCTGGCTGCTCTGAGTGGTGGGCAGAGCTGGCACCTCTTCCTCTTCTGGCCGTGGCTGCTCTGAGTGGTGGGCAGAGCTGGCACCTCTTCCTCTTCTGGCCGTGGCTGCTCTGAGTGGTGGGCAGAGCTGGCACCTCTTCCTCTTCTGGCCCTGGCTGCTCTGAGTGGTGGGCAGAGCTGGCACCTCTTCCTCTTCTGGCCCTGGTTGCTCTGAGTGGTGGGCAGAGCTGGAACCTCTTCCTCTTCTGGCCCTGGCTGCTCTGAGTGGTGGGCAGAGCTGGCACCTCTTCCTCTTCTGGCCCTGGCTGCTCTGAGTGGTGGGCAGAGCTGCAACCTCTTCCTCTTCGGGCCCTGGCTGCTCTGAGTGGTGGGCAGAGCTGGAACCTCTTCCTCTTCTGGCCCTGGCTGCTCTGAGTGGTGGGCAGAGCTGGCACCTCTTCCTCTTCTGGCCCTGGCTGCTCTGAGTGGTGGGCAGAGCTGGAACCTCTTCCTCTTCTGGCCCTGGCTGCTCTGAGTGGTGGGCAGAGCTGGCACCTCTTTCTCTTCTGGCCGTGGCTGCTCTGAGTGGTGGGCAGAGCTGGAACCTCTTCCTCTTCTGGCCGTGGTTGCTCTGAGTGGTGGGCAGAGCTGGCACCTCTTCCTCTTCTGGCCGTGGCTGCTCTGAGTGGTGGGCAGAGCTGGAACCTCTTCCTCTTCTGGCCGTGGTTGCTCTGAGTGGTGGGCAGAGCTGGAACCTCTTCCTCTTCTGGTCCTGGCTACTCTGAGTGGTGGGCAGAGCTGGCACCTCTTTCTCTTCTGGCCGTGGCTGCTCTGAGTGGTGGGCAGAGCTGGCACCTCTTCCTCTTCTGGCCCTGGCTGCTCTGAGTGGTGGGCAGAGCTGGAACCTCTTCCTCTTCTGGCCCTGGCTGCTCTGAGTGGTGGGCAGAGCTGGAACCTCTTCCTCTTCTGGCCCTGGCTGCTCTGAGTGGTGGGCAGAGCTGGCACCTCTTCCTCTTCTGGCCCTGGCTGCTCTGAGTGGTGGGCAGAGCTGGCACCTCTTCCTCTTCTGGCCCTGGCTGCTCTGAGTGGTGGGCAGAGCTGGCACCTCTTCCTCTTCTGGCCCTGGCTCCTCTGAGTGGTGGTGACATGGCTCTCTTTCATCACCCCACATCTTTCCATTGACTCATTTGTTCTGTGGAGATAGGAGAACCTTCCAGAAGGACAATCATCTCTGTAGCACGTCAACAATCAGGCCTTTATTGTAGAGTGGTCAGACGGAAGCCAGTCCTCCTACATCCCTGATCACACACAAACAGTTCACTTTCATAACCACATAAAAACTGCATGATTGTATAATATCCTTCTCACATCTACGCGCTCTCCTTCTCTCACCTTTCCCTTCACTTGTGGACTTCAGTGCACAACACATCAGCTATCTGTGACCAGCCCCCAAAAAATGTTGCAAGCCAAACCTTCATATCATAACTGCTAACCGCTACACACAGCCTACATCGTTGTCACAATATCTAATGTCAGAGTCAACATAGCTACTAGAACTAACGCGTTAGTAAATCCGCTACAATCATGCAGTACAGTGTACAGTCAGAAAGCAGTTTAACAGTTACACTTGCCCCAGTGCCAATAAATTAATAAAACCAAATGCTTACCTTGACTTGGAAGCGTTCCAGTGTTGGATAACCATAGCCAGGTTACTAACATAGCACCCCTCTCTGTTTGAGCCGGGTGTTTGAATAGGCTAAACTAGCTAGTTAACATAGCATCCCTCTCTGTTTGAGCCGGGTGTTTGAATAGGCTGAACTAGCTAGCTAACATAGCATCCCTCTCTGTTTGAGCCGGGTGTTTGAATAGGCTGAACTAGCTAGCTAACATAGCATCCCTCTCTGTTTGAGCCGGGTGTTTGAATAGGCTAAACTAGCTAGTTAACATAGCATCCCTCTCTGTTTGAGCCGGGTGTTTGAATAGGCTGAACTAGCTAGCTAACATAGCATCCCTCTCTGTTTGAGCCGGGTGTTTGAATAGGCTAAACTAGCTAGTTAACATAGCATCCCTCTCTGTTTGAGCCGGGTGTTTGAATAGGCTGAACTAGCTAGCTAACATAGCATCCCTCTCTGTTTGAGCCGGGTGTTTGAATAGGCTAAACTAGCTAGTTAACATAGCATCCCTCTCTGTTTGAGCCGGGTGTTTGAATAGGCTGAACTAGCTAGTTAACATAGCATCCCTCTCTGTTTGAGCCGGGTGTTTGAATAGGCTGAACTAGCTAGCTAACATAGCATCCCTCTCTGTTTGAGCCGGGTGTTTGAATAGGCTGAACTAGCTAGCTAACATAGCATCCCTCTCTGTTTGAGCCGGGTGTTTGAATAGGCTGAACTAGCTAGCTAACATAGCATCCCTCTCTGTTTGAGCCGGGTGTTTGAATAGGCTGAACTAGCTAGCTAACATAGCATCCCTCTCTGTTTGAGCCGGGTGTTTGAATAGGCTAAACTAGCTAGTTAACATAGCATCCTCTCTGTTTGAGCCGGGTGTTTGAATAGGCTGAACTAGCTAGCTAACATAGCATCCCTCTCTGTTTGAGCCGGGTGTTTGAATAGGCTGAACTAGCTAGCTAACATAGCATCCCTCTCTGTTTGAGCCGGGTGTTTGAATAGGCTGAACTAGCTAGCTAACATAGCATCCCTCTCTGTTTGAGCCGGGTGTTTGAATAGGCTGAACTAGCTAGCTAACATAGCATCCCTCTCTGTTTGAGCCGGGTGTTTGAATAGGCTGAACTAGCTAGCTAACATAGCATCCCTCTCTGTTTGAGCCGGGTGTTTGAATAGGCTGAACTAGCTAGCTAACATAGCATCCCTCTCTGTTTGAGCCGGGTGTTTGAATAGGCTAAACTAGCTAGTTAACATAGCATCCTCTCTGTTTGAGCCGGGTGTTTGAATAGGCTGAACTAGCTAGCTAACATAGCATCCTCTCTGTTTGAGCCGGGTGTTTGAATAGGCTGAACTAGCTAGCTAACATAGCATCCTCTCTGTTTGAGCCGGGTGTTTGAATAGGCTGAACTAGCTAGCTAACATAGCATCCCTCTCTGTTTGAGCCGGGTGTTTGAATAGGCTGAACTAGCTAGCTAACATAGCACCCCTCTCTGTTTGAGCCGGGTGTTTGAATAGGCTGAACTAGCTAGCTAACATAGCATCCCTCTCTGTTTGAGCCGGGTGTTTGAATAGGCTGAACTAACTAGCTAACATAGCATCCCTCTCTGTTTGAGCCGGGTGTTTGAATAGGCTGAACTAGCTAGCTAACATAGCATCCCTCTCTGTTTGAGCCGGGTGTTTGAATAGGCTGAACTAGCTAGCTGCATAAGTGAAAGTGAAAAAAATACTGTAATACAATGAAATATATCTAGCTCTCTCTCTCTCTTGCTTCTCCTTCATTTTTTAAGAAATTAATTTGTTCAACGCTGTTCAACTATTGTCTTTCTCTCTCTTTGAGCCAGCTACTCATCACATTTTATGCACCGCAGTGTTAGCTAGCTGTAGCTTATGCTTTCAGTACTAGATTCATTCTCTGATCCTTTGATTGGGTGGATAACATGTCAGTTCATGCTGCAAGAGCTCTGATAGGATGGAGGACGTCTTCCCGGAAGTTGTCATCATTTCTGTGTAAGTCTATGGAAGGGGTTGAAAACCATGAAGTCAATGTACCCAGAGGAGGACGGAAACTAGCTGTCCTCCGGCTACACGATGATGTTACAGTACAGACTGCTGTTGAGGCTCCCGTAGACCTTCATTGCAAAACAGTGTGTTTCAATCAATTATTTGGTGACACGTGAAAATATTTAAGATAGTTATCTGAAAAGGTTAACTTTTTGAATGCTTCACTATATATTTTTTCAATGAAATACACGGAGGAAAATGGTTATCACCTTCTCTGAGAAGCCTCGATTATCGAATCATTTTGATATGCCTCAGCTTGTCCTGGTAATGTTTGTATAATTGGAAAATAGAACAGGTCTCCTCAATAGTGTTGCTCTATCTTTATACAAGAAGCACAACCCCTGTTGACTACAATCACATTACAATAACGACCCGAGACTTTGTAAAAATGCACCCAATCTATACATTCTGTATGTGTACACTTCTGATAGAGTATATTTACATTTCATAACGCAACATGTCAACATATTATTTCCTACTGTCCACTAGAGGCAACGTAAGCTATTAGCATCTAGTGGGCTCATGACGATCTAGTCCACTAGAGGCAACGTAAGCTATTAGCATCTAGTAGGCTCATGACGATCTAGTCCACTAGAGGCAACGTAAGCTATTAGCATCTAGTGGGCTCATGACGATCTAGTCCACTAGAGGCAACGTAAGCTATTAGCATCTAGTAGGCTCATGACGATCTAGTCCACTAGAGGCAACGTAAGCTATTAGCATCTAGTAGGCTCATGACGATCTAGTCCACTAGAGGCAACGTAAGCTATTAGCATCTAGTGGGCTCATGACGATCTAGTCCACTAGAGGCAACGTAAGCTATTAGCATCTAGTGGGCTCATGACGATCTAGTCCACTAGAGGCAACGTAAGCTATTAGCATCTAGTGGGCTCATGACGATCTAGTCCACTAGAGGCAACGTAAGCTATTAGCATCTAGTAGGCTCATGACGATCTAGTCCACTAGAGGCAACGTAAGCTATTAGCATCTAGTAGGCTCATGACGATCTAGTCCACTAGAGGCAACGTAAGCTATTAGCATCTAGTGGGCTCATGACGATCTAGTCCACTAGAGGCAACGTAAGCTATTAGCATCTAGTAGGCTCATGACGATCTAGTCCACTAGAGGCAACGTAAGCTATTAGCATCTAGTAGGCTCATGACGATCTAGTCCACTAGAGGCAACGTAAGCTATTAGCATCTAGTAGGCTCATGACGATCTAGTCCACTAGAGGCAACGTAAGCTATTAGCATCTAGTAGGCTCATGACGATCTAGTCCACTAGAGGCAACGTAAGCTATTAGCATCTAGTAGGCTCATGACGATCTAGTCCACTAGAGGCAACGTAAGCTATTAGCATCTAGTAGGCTCATGACGATCTAGTCCACTAGAGGCAACGTAAGCTATTAGCATCTAGTAGGCTCATGACGATCTAGTCCACTAGAGGCAACGTAAGCTATTAGCATCTAGTAGGCTCATGACGATCTAGTCCACTAGAGGCAACGTAAGCTATTAGCATCTCGTAGGCTCATGACGATCTAGTCCACTAGAGGCAACGTAAGCTATTAGCATCTAGTGGGCTCATGACGATCTAGTCCACTAGAGGCAACGTAAGCTATTAGCATCTCGTAGGCTCATGACGATCTAGTCCACTAGAGGCAACGTAAGCTATTAGCATCTAGTAGGCTCATGACGATCTAGTCCACTAGAGGCAACGTAAGCTATTAGCATCTAGTGGGCTCATGACGATCTAGTCCACTAGAGGCAACGTAAGCTATTAGCATCTCGTAGGCTCATGACGATCTAGTCCACTAGAGGCAACGTAAGCTATTAGCATCTAGTAGGCTCATGACGATCTAGTCCACTAGAGGCAACGTAAGCTATTAGCATCTAGTAGGCTCATGACGATCTAGTCCACTAGAGGCAACGTAAGCTATTAGCATCTCGTAGGCTCATGACGATCTAGTCCACTAGAGGCAACGTAAGCTATTAGCATCTAGTAGGCTCATGACGATCTAGTCCACTAGAGGCAACGTAAGCTATTAGCATCTATTAGGCTCATGACGATCTAGTGGATGGGGTTGAAACCACGAGCCACTGCTCAGAGGATCGCAGGTTCAATCCCAGTGCTCGGCACTTCTTTTGTCATTTTAGTTTTTCTGTTTTAAGTAGGGTTGCAGAGTTACTGTAACTTTTCCAAAATCCACAGATTTCCTGCAAGATTCTGGGAATCTTCCAACCGGGATTCCTGGAAAACTTGGGAATTCTGGGAAAGTTACCTGAATTTTGTAACCCTAGTTTTAACAAACCTAAACAACTCTGAATTAATACCTTAATGGTTAACCTTTTCTGTTTAACTCAAACCTTAACCCTTACCGTAACAATTTTTGATTAAAACTTAACCTTAACCATAGAGGCACAGTTTGACTGAAAGCTAGCATACAGCGAAATATATGAAATATACGTAATTAAAAAGGCAACACTACATAATCTTTTTAATTGTACCTTTATTTAACCAGGCAAGTCAGTTAAGAACAGATTCTTATTTTCAATGACGGCCTGGGAACAGTGGGTTAACTGCCTGTTCAGGGGCAGAACAACAGATTTGTACCTTGTCAGCTCGGAGGTTTGAACTCGTAACCTTCCGGCTACTAGTCCAACGCTCTAACCACTAGGCTATACAGACGACCCCACAGACGGTCACACACGCCATTAATAAAATGGCCAGCCATGTCATATTTCTGTTGGTGCAGAGGGATGACACTTTCTTTGGAGCTTGTGTTGGGAAAGTCACTGTGGAATGTCAATCCTCTTAAATAAGTGTCCAATTTCCGAACCAGTTTATCATAGGTCCTACGGTGTTCCACCAGGAGATCTAGTATTGATAAGGGAGATCCGGGAAGTGTGCAGCTCCATTCTTTTCACGATTATTCCATTTCATACTCCAAGGTTCTCATCGTCTCTCATTAATATTGTAATCAGCTTGGAGGGTAATGTATTAGAGCAGCCCGTGATAGTTGTCTCATCATTACTGTTTAAATGAAGACTCATCCCCCGGTACGCATTTATCCATTTTGCTTGTCAGATGACCATGCTCTTGAATTAAGTCACGTTTATGATTAATGGTATTTAAATAGATAGTGGGGGGAAAGGGATTATATATTCAAGATGTGAAATTCCTTGGGTGAAATGTTGATTGGTGAAAAGACGGGCAGCTACTGTATGTTACCTGTACTTTTATAGCCGATACAGCGGACAGAATTTGACAGGTGGTGCATTTTCAATACATTTTACTCATTGGGAATGGACCTTTTTGTTGATATTGATTTTCGTGTGACACCATTGGCTACTCCTATTAAATATCATGGACTTCATTCAGTGTCCATGGCCTGTTCTCTTCATGCCGCACCTGTCATTACTTCACCCATCATCTGTCACGTGTGTGTGGACAAGAGGAAACAAACAAGCAAAAACTAAAGTGGTAGGCATTCCACTCCACTCCACCACTCCACTCCATTCCACTCCACTCCACTCCACTCCACTCCACTCCACTCCACTCCGCTCCACTCCACTCCACTCCACCACTCCACTCCACACTCCACTCCCCTCCGCTCCGCTCTGTTCCGTTCCGCTCCATTCCACTCCACTCCACCAACTCCATTCCACTCCATTCCACTCCGCTCCACTCCGCTCCGTTCCGTTCCGCTCCATTCCACTCCGCTCCGCTCCGCTCCACTCCACTCCATTCCATTCCGCTCCGCTCCGCTCCACTCCACCCACCCATTCCACTCCACTCCCTCCACTCCACTCCACTCCTCCACTCCACTCCACTCCACTCCACTCCACTCCATTCCACTCCACTCCACTCCACTCCACTCCACTCCACTCCACTCCACTCCACTCCACTCCACTCCACTCCACTCCACTCCATTCCACTCCACTCTGCTCCGCTCCACTCCACTCCACTCAACTCCACTCCGCTCCACTCTGCTCTTCTCCTAATTCATATTTTCCGGGGATGCCTAGGACTTCTCTTTTTCTCTCCCAGATGAAAAGAACATAGCCTTAATTTGATGTCTGAATAAGTGTGGTCTCGTCCCAGGGGCTTTAAACGATACATCACTCTGGCAACAATAGGATATTTAGTCCCCGGAGAGAGCTAGACGCAGGCAGCTCATGCTGGGCCCCATCCCCATGGCCCACTGGGAGTGTGTGTTGCAGCTAAATGACACAGCCGTTAACTGACGACTCTCTCTCTTCCGCTGCAACCGTCTTCGTTTTTTCTCCCTTCAAGGTGAGATCTTTGATAATTGGTTTAGGGAAATTGGTTTGGTGAATGGTCGTGTTTCAGACTTAAATCACACTGGCAAACATTTTCTGGCTTGATCCAGCTTTGACTGTGCACGCAAAACCTCCAACAGAGGTCTACATTCATTGTTGACTGTCCCCACCCTGTTCGCTTGTTCAAATGAGAGTATTTCAAAAATGAACACAGTGCTTTCTTGCAGAGTTTATGTTCATAAAGCCAGGCCTTTTCGGACAACCAACCACCCGTCAAGGTTTTGACATAAGTCTGTAGACTGGAATCATTGGTTTGATAAAGCAGGTGACACTTGGACAAAACAGGAATATTTTCTCTTGAACGTTCTCTTTTGAATCCCACTTGATATTCACACGCTTCTGCTAGAGATTCCTGCTAGATGTGATGAGCTACTTATTTCAAAACCTACTGTGAAGAATATCATTGCATCGGTTTCATACAGTGGGAAACGAGGAGAGAATGACAAAATCTAGTCAGACAAAATGCAATTAGGAAAGGGGTCTGTGAGACCTGAATAGCAACAGCCTAAATAAAAAAAATGCATCTATCCCTTACCAAGGACACATACAGGAAGTAGCAGACATTGACTGTCGATAGGACATATGACATAGGCCAACATTTTGTTGTGTTACAGCCTGAATTTAAAAATGTATTAAATGTAGATTTTGTGTCACTAGCCTACACACAATACCCAATAATGTCAAAGTGGAATTATGCATTTTGAAATGTTTTACAATGAAAATGTCTTGAGTCAATTACTATTCAATCCCTTTGTTATGGCCAAATAAGTTCAGGAGTAAAACATGTGCTAAAAAAGTTACATAATAAAGTGCTTGGACTCAATCTGCGTGCAATAATAATGTTTAACATGATTTTTAAATGACTACCCCATCTCTGTACCCAACACATTGTCTATAAGGTCCCTTAGTCAAGAAGTGAATTTCAAGCACATATTCAAGCACAAAAACCAGAGAGGTTTTCCAATGCCTCGCAAAAAAGTGCACCTATTGGTAAACATTGAATATCCCTTTGATCATGGTAAAGTAATTAATTCCACTTTGGATGGTGTATCAATACACACAGTCACTACAAAGATACAGGCGTCCTTCCTAACTCAGTTGTCGGAGAGGAAGGAAACCACTCCATGAGGCCAATAGTGACTTTAAAACTGTTACAGAGTTTAATTGCTGTGATAGGAGAAAATGGAGGATGGATCACAACATTGTAGTACTCCACAATACTAACCTAAATGACAGAGTGAAAAGAAGGAAGCCTGTGCAGAATGCAAATATTACATAACATGCATCTTGTTTGCAATAAGGCAATAATGAACTTTATGTCCTAAATACAAAGTGTTTTGTTTGGGGCAAATCCAACACAACACATCACTGAGTACTATTCTTTTTCTTTTCAAGCGTTTGGAGTGGTGGCACCATGCTTGTCAATGGCAAGCGTTTAGTGTTGTGGCGTCATGCTTGTCAATGACAAGCGTTTGGTGTTGTGGCGTCATGCTTGTCATTGGCAAGCGTTTGGAGTGGTGGCATCATGCTTGTCATTGGCAAGTGTTTGGAGTGGTGGCACCATGCTTGTCAATGGCAAGCGTTTGGAGTGGTGGCATCATGCTTGTCATTGGCAAGCGTTTGGAGTTGTGGCATCATGCTTGTCAATGGCAAGCGTTTGGAGTGGTGGCATCATGCTTGTCAATGGCAAGCGTTTGGAGTTGTGGCACCATGCTTGTCATTGGCAAGCGTTTGGAGTTGTGGCATCATGCTTGTCAATGGCAAGCGTTTGGAGTTGTGGCATCATGCTTGTCATTGGCAAGCGTTTGGAGTGGTGGCGTCATGCTTGTCAATGGCAAGCGTTTGGAGTTGTGGCATCATGCTTGTCATTGGCAAGCGTTTGGAGTGGTGGCATCATGCTTGTCATTGGCAAGCGTTTGGAGTTGTGGCGTCATGCTTGTCAATGGCAAGCGTTTGGAGTGGTGGCATCATGCTTGTCATTGGCAAGCGTTTGGAGTGGTGGCATCATGCTTGTCAATGGCAAGCGTTTGGAGTTGTGGTATCATGCTTGTCAATGGCAAGCGTTTGGAGTGGTGGCACCATGCTTGTCATTGGCAAGCGTTTGGAGTGGTGGTATCATGCTTGTCAATGGCAAGCGTTTGGAGTGGTGGTATCATGCTTGTCAATGGCAAGCGTTTGGAGTGGTGGCACCATGCTTGTCAATGGCAAGCGTTTGGAGTGGTGGTATCATGCTTGTCAATGGCAAGCGTTTGGAGTGGTGGCACCATGCTTGTCAATGGCAAGCGTTTGGAGTGGTGGTATCATGCTTGTCAATGGCAAGCGTTTGGAGTGGTGGTATCATGCTTGTCATTGGCAAGCGTTTGGAGTTGTGGCATCATGCTTGTCATTGGCAAGCGTTTGGAGTTGTGGCGTCATGCTTGTCAATGGCAAGCGTTTGGAGTTGTGGCATCATGCTTGTCATTGGCAAGCGTTTGGAGTTGTGGCGTCATGCTTGTCAATGGCAAGCGTTTGGAGTTGTGGCATCATGCTTGTCATTGGCAAGTGTTTGGAGTGGTGGCATCATGCTTGTCATTGGCAAGCGTTTGGAGTTGTGGCGTCATGCTTGTCAATGGCAAGCGTTTGGAGTTGTGGCATCATGCTTGTCATTGGCAAGCGTTTGGAGTTGTGGCGTCATGCTTGTCAATGGCAAGCGTTTGGAGTTGTGGCATCATGCTTGTCATTGGCAAGCGTTTGGAGTGGTGGCATCATGCTTGTCATTGGCAAGCGTTTGGAGTTGTGGCATCATGCTTGTCATTGGCAAGCGTTTGGAGTTGTGGCATCATGCTTGTCAATGGCAAGCGTTTGGCGTTGTGGCACCATGCTTGTCATTGGCAAGCGTTTGGAGTTGTGGCATCATGCTTGTCATTGGCAAGCGTTTGGAGTTGTGGCGTCATGCTTGTCAATGGCAAGCGTTTGGAGTTGTGGCATCATGCTTGTCAATGGCAAGCGTTTGGAGTTGTGGCACCATGCTTGTCATTGGCAAGCGTTTGGAGTGGTGGCGTCATGCTTGTCAATGGCAAGCGTTTGGAGTTGTGGCATCATGCTTGTCATTGGCAAGCGTTTGGAGTTGTGGCATCATGCTTGTCATTGGCAAGCGTTTGGAGTTGTGGCATCATGCTTGTCAATGGCAAGCGTTTGGAGTTGTGGCATCATGCTTGTCATTGGCAAGCGTTTGGAGTGGTGGCACCATGCTTGTCATTGGCAAGCGTTTGGAGTTGTGGCATCATGCTTGTCATTGGCAAGCGTTTGGAGTGGTGGCACCATGCTTGTCATTGGCAAGCGTTTGGAGTTGTGGCGTCATGCTTGTCAATGGCAAGCGTTTGGAGTTGTGGCACCATGCTTGTCATTGGCAAGCGTTTGGAGTTGTGGCGTCATGCTTGTCATTGGCAAGCGTTTGGAGTTGTGGCATCATGCTTGTCAATGGCAAGCGTTTGGAGTTGTGGCATCATGCTTGTCAATGGCAAGCGTTTGGAGTTGTGGCATCATGCTTGTCATTGGCAAGCGTTTGGAGTTGTGGCATCATGCTTGTCATTGGCAAGCGTTTGGAGTGGTGGCACCATGCTTGTCATTGGCAAGGACTAAGGAGCTTTTTAGGATAAAAATAAACCTAGGCAAAAACCTAGAGGAAAACCTGACTCAGTCTGCTTTTAAACATACACTGGGAGACAAATTCACCTTTCAGCAGTATAATAACCAAGAACACAAGGCAAAATATACACTGGAGTTGCTTATCAAGATCACATTGAATGTTCCTGAGTGGCCTAATTACAGTTTTGACTTAAATCGGTTTAAAAATCCATGGCAAGACTTGAAAATGGCTCTCTAGCAATGATCAACAATGAACTTGGCAGAGTTTGAAGAATTTTAAAAAGAATAATGTGCCAATATTGTACATTCCAGGTGTGCAAAGCTCTTACAGACTCACAGATGTAATCGCTGCCAAAGTCGATTCTAACATGTATTGACTCAGGGGTCTGAATAGTTATGTAAATTCGATATTTTGTATTTCATTTTCAATACAGTTGCAAAAATGTATAAAAACATGTTTTTCCTTTTTTATCCAGGCTGTAACAAAACAAGATGTGGAATATTTCAAGAGGTATTATCAGTATTTGGCTAATAATGTGGGGCCTTGAGTAATGGGGGCCCCCAGTCTATCCCTAATATGTAGTTTTCTAATTGCTGTTTAGCTAGCTAATTAAATCTCCAAATCAATCAAGTTAACACCGGTTAGATTTAATGTAAAACTACTTTCTACTTCCTCGACCAAAAACATTAGCAATCAGTCAGATTCACCTGCGAAATGATATATTATATAATAATTATATAACCCAATCAGAGTTTTAATCACACTTGATCAATTAATACAGTGCAAATTGATTCATTTTTACAAGACAATTATTGAAAGCTAACAAATGATACATGGATACTGACACTAATGTGGCTACTTACAGCAACACCACAAAATTTTTATAAATAATGTAACAGGGTTAGGGGATATGGTGCAAAAATAACTTAAGAAGTTCAAGGTAACAGATTATCAGCGTGAAATTGCCAGAACGATTAATATTTTAACAACCTTGGTGTTTAATATTTTCCCCAGATACTGCAGATACAAGAAAGACATCAAACAGCGCTTTCTAACCAGAATGCAGGTAGTCTCTGGGTAGTTGTTGAAAACACTAACATTGAGAGAGGGTCACGAACAAAACCTTTGTCTGTGGAAAAGAGAGATAGATGCAGTAATAAAAACTGCCTGAGGGTAAATCTGTCTAAACTGCTAAACTGACATGGAGATCCAGTGACCTTGGTCAAAGTTTGTAGCCCATCTTTTATCTTGTTGAAAGAGCCATTTGTCATGATCCAACCCCTATGTTCCAAATCCCCCGCCCACCAACGCCACCCGTCTCTGACAAACTGACCGCCAACACTAGACCGCAACAGATGCGCCCACCTTTCCTGCTATGAATGATGAAATCTGTGTGGTCCAGTGTCAGTGGCTGGTAACTAATAATAAATCCACCACAGTGTGACAGCTCCCATCACACCCTGCTGGGGTCACCATGGCAGACCCTGTCTCTGGGCCAATTATGAGAAGGTGAAGATTTATTCCAACAATATGGCAAGGTAGGAAGGGAGGGCTCATATTTTGTTGGTGGTGTGTCCAGTCGACATGTCACAGTGTCACATGTCTGTGAACAAGGCAGATGCTTTTTTTTGGACACGCTACAGTCCTTTGGTTGAGACGCAGGAAGAACCAGAGCAGGTGTGGGACAGAAGGACACAAGAGTCAAGTGATGGGCCCACAGCGCTACACAATGTACCTGTCTGCTGCCTCTTATTCTCTAGGTGATACGCCTCAGCTTGCAGGTCAGGGCCCAGATTCACAAAACACTTCTTATGCAAAAAACATAAGATAAAATTGAATTGAATTCTTAAGAAAACAACTGAGAAGTTCACAAGATAGTTTGTAAGTGCAATTCCTCAAAAATATCTTAATATTCCATGATTTTCTTAGGAACTTCTCAAAGATCTTCTTACAAATATTCTTATGATGTTTGTTGCTAGGCAACCACTTTAGCTAGCTTTCTAGCTAGCAATGGCAATTATGCTAGCATATTTCTTACTGAGATTACTGTTATAAAACATGTTATTGGGTTTAAAATAATCAATACTGAAACTTTCAGATGAAGTTTGTGAGTGAATTAAACATGTTCAATTGCTTTCATGAGCTGTTTTCTCTCACTGCCCTCAGTTTAAGACAAGCGTTTAGCGTTTCTCAGAATTAACAACATTTCCATAAACTTTATTTTGAAGAACCTAATTTCTTCTTAACTTTTGTTTAAGGAGAAACATAATACATTTTGGTGGAAAATTTCCGATAACTTTTTGCGGAATAGCGACTTGTCTATAGTTAAGGAAAAAATGGCAGTTAAGAAGATATTTCTGTGCCCAGGTCAGTAAGGGACTGGAAATGGCTGCCCATTCTGCTGTCCATTGCACTGAAATGGCCTGTGGGGTTTTTGGCATAACACAAAACAACGTACACAAAGCTCTTCACAGTCAATCTTCAGAACCATGCTTTTCCCATGCGGGAAATGTAGGAATGTTTTTGAGAATTTCATGGTTAGAAACTCACTTGGCTGTTTAGAATGTCCTTTGCAGTGAGAGCGGAATTCCACAATCCTTATGTGCTGCTTGTTTCTTGCACAAACGGACACATCGGCCCGGGGGCCCTTTAAGTAGCCAGCCACTCCAGAGTAATGACCACGGAGGGCTTTCCCATAGCTCACTCTCCACATTACTCACTGCTGAGGACCCTTGCCAGCACAACCTGCCACATGTGCACTGTCCTCGCAATATTAATTCCAGTGAACTAGGTCAATTGGTGTTTGCTTGTCGTTTTGCACCCGTGTGTGTTAAACATCAGACTATGGCACAGGTCAAGGGTGAGCATACGTATTGCACACCATATCACCAGATTTTGCACGATACAGGTGTTGTTTTATAACATACATGCATTACATAGATAAGATATTATCATGGGCGGCAGGGTAGCCAAGTGCTTAGAGTGTAGAGGCGGCAGGGTAGCCTAGTGGTTAGAGTGTATAGGCGGCAGGGTATCCTAGTGGTTAGAGCGTTGGACTAGTAACCGGAAGGTTGCGAGTTCAAACCCCCGAGCTGACAAGGTACAAATCTGTCGTTCTGCCCCTGAACAGGCAGTTAACCCACTGTTCCTAGGCCGTCATTGAAAATAAGAACTTGTTCTTAACTGACTAGTTAAAATAAAATGTGTTTCTAATATGTGTAGGCAGCTGTGTATCATGCTTTAACTACATAATTTATCTAGAGTCTCTGTTGTGGGTTTTAACCACTGTACTGGCTTCACACATTGTCCTACATAGCGATGGCTCATAACGTTGTTACACATCTTGGATCCAAGTTTGTCCATTTTAGAGGTTCTGCGAGCGTTTTTTCCTACCGAGCCTTCCACTAAAAATCTTTGACTATTTTCTTCTTTGGTCGGCATTGTTTTAACATCCGCTTGGCCATGTTTAGTTCGTGGCCCGTTTTTCATCAGTCTCTTAAACTGCCAGGTTGCAGGTCTATCAGATGGGGGGGTGGTTGGGGGAGGTTTTGGGGGCTGTGAGGCTGGGATTAATGCAGCACTGTCAGAGGGCCCTGGATGATGAAGTAGTCACACACCTGGGAGATGGAGAGGAAAAGAGAGAGCAAACCGCTCCTCAACGAATGTGTCCCAAGCAGAACTTTTCATTATACCGTTGTCTTCTGAGAGAGAATGGTCACCATATTTTATCTTTATTTTACTAGGCAAGTCAGTTAAGAACAAGTTCTTATTTTCAATGACAGCCTAGGAACAGTGGGTTAACTGCCTGTTCAGGGGCAGAACGACAGATTTTGTACCTTGTCAGCTCAGGGATTTGAACTTGCAACCTTTCGGTTACTAGTCCAACGCTCGAACCACTAGGCTACACTGCTGCCGTATACAGTACACCCTTACAACAAAGGGTTCCAAAAACGTTCCTCGGCTGTCCCCATAGGAGAACCCTTTTTGGTTCCATGTAGAAAGAACTCTTTTGGGTTCCATGTAGAAGCCTTTGTGTAAATGGTTCTACATGGAACTCAAAAGGGTTCTACCTGGAAACCAAAAGGGTTCTTCAAAGGGTTCTCCTATGGCAGGGATCATCAACTAGATTCAGCTGCAGGACAATTTTTTTTCTTGAACAGATGGTCTGGGTGCCGGAACATAATTGCAAATAGAAAATTGACCACAAGAAGCCCCCCAAAATATAATATTTTAGACTAAACATGATAATTTCAAATCGTGCTTACATTTGTATTCAATCATTTGTCTCTCTATTATGTGTGAGAATACTTGGGAATGGATTTCCAAAATTAACATCGCTTGGAGCTGATTTCCTTGTGTTTTTACATGTCCAACAATAAACATTTTTTTTAATTATCATAATAAATACAAAAAACCTCAGATTTGTATTAAAACCAACTGTGGGCCAAATTCAGCCCGAGGGGCGTCAAGTTGGGGAACCCTGTCCTATGGGGAGAGCCGAAGAACCCCTTTAGGTTCTAGATAGTACTGTATCCATTAAAATAATCTTGACCAACTGTGGAGGGGTATAGGGTTACCATACAGTGCATTCGGAAAGTATTCAGACCCCTTGACTTTCTCCACATTTTGTTATGTTGCAGCCCTATTCTAAAATGTATTACATGGTCCCCCCCCCCCCATCAATCTGCACACAATACCAAATAATGACAAAGCAAAAACTGTTTTTTAGATTTTTTAGCAAATGTATAAAAAACAACAACTGAAATATCACATTTACATAAGTATACACACCCTTTACTCAGTACTTGGTTGAAGCCCCTTCTGCAGTGATTACAGCCTAGAGTCTTCTTGGGTATGACGCTACAAGCTTGGGACACCTGTGTTTGGGGAGTTTCTCCTATTCTTCTCCGCAGACCATCTCAAGCTCTGTCAGGTTGGATGGGGAGCGATGCTTTACAGATATTTTCAGGTCTCTCCAGAGATGTTCCAATGGGTTACAGAAGATAGCCCTATTTAGTAAAATACCAAGTCCATATTATGGCAAGAACAGCTCAAATAAGCAAAGAGAAACAACAGTCCATCATTACTTTAAGACATGAAGGTCAGTCAATCCAGAAAACTTGAAGAACTTTTAAAGTTTCTTCAAGTGCAGTCGCTTAAACCATCAAGCACTATGATGAAATATATACCAACTGTTCAAGTAACAGACGCATCTCAACATCAACTGTTCAGAGGAGACTGCGTGAATCAGGCCTTCATGGTCGGATTTCTGCAAAGAAACACTACTTAAGGACACCAATAATAAGAATAGACTTGCTTGGACCAAGAATCACAAGCAATTAATCAATCAAATGTATTTTTAAAGACCTTTTTTTACATCAGCCGATGTCTCATACAGAAACCCAGCCTAAAACCCCAAACAGCAAGCAATGCAGATGTAGATGCACGTGGCTAGGAAAAACTCCCTAGAAAGGCCTGGAACCTAGCAATAAACTTATAGAGGAACCAGGCTCTGAGGGGTGACCAATCCTCTTCTGACCTGTTGGTGGCAATGGACATTAGACCAGTGGAAATCTGTCCGTTGGTCTGATGAGCTTTAATGGTGACACTGTCTGTGATTTATTTAGAATCCAAGGCACACTTAATCAGCATGGCTACCACAACATTCTGCAGCAATACGCCATACCATCTGGTTTGCGCTTAGTGGGACTCTCTCGACTTCCGCCGCTGAAGTCGGCTCCTCTCCTTGTTCGTGCGGCGTTCGGCGTTCTAGCCATCGCCACTCCATTTTTCATATGTCCATTTGTTTTGTCTTGTTCCATACACACCTGGTTTTGGAATGCCTGGAATGTCTACCACCTTGTCCGCATCAGAGAGGGGGGCGAGTGGAAAATGGCATTCAACACACCACTTGGACAATTTGAGTATTTGTTCATGCCGTTTGGTCTCACTAACGCTCCTGCTGTTTTCCTGAGCCTAGTTAATGACGTTCTGAGGGATGTGATTGGACACTTCATTTGTGTCTATGTGGATGACATTCACATTTTTTCTAAGGACCCTGAGGCTCACCAGCAACATGTTCACCAAGTTCTCCAATGACTGTTGGAGAATAAGCTTTATGTTAAGGCTGAGAAATGTGAGTTGCATGCTTCCTCTGTGTCCTTCCTGGGTTACATAATTGCGCAAGAACAGTTACGGATGTACCCTGCCAAGGTCAGAGCAGTCACAGAGTGGCCTGTGCCCTCGAATCTGAAGCACTTACATCGTTTCCTGGGTTTTGCCAATTTTGAAAGACATTTAATCTGTAACTACAGCCGTTTGGCAGCCCCTCTCATCACTCTCACCTCCACCTCCACACTCTGTTCAACTGGACCCCTGAGACGGAGGCAGCTTTCCAGGAAGAGCCGCTTCACTTCCGCTCTGATCCTCACCCAACCAGAACTTCACCCAGCCAGATCCTCACCCAGCCAGATCCATAACTCCAGTTCTTCGTCGAGGTGGACGCTTCCGTCACCGAGGTAGGTGCTGTTCTGTCTCAATGTTCCCCCTCTGATCAGAAGCTCCACCCATGTGCCTTCTTGTCCCGGAAGCTCTCACCTGCAGAAAGACATTTTGACATAGGTCACCCGGGAACTTCTGGCTGTGAAGCTGGCTCTTGAGGAGTGGCGTCACTGGTTGGAGTCCTGGGTTCTCCCCTTCATTGTGTGGACGGACCACAAAAACCTGTCCTACATCCAGACTGCCAAACGTCTGAACTCCCGGCAATCCAGGTGGGCCTTGTTCTTCGGTAGATTCAACTTCACACTCACTTATCGCCCCGGATCTAAGAATACCAAGCCTGACGCCCTCTTCTGTCAGTTCACCACCGACAACACAGGTTCTGAGCCATACACCATTTTGCCATCCACCTGCATCGTTGCCACTGTCTCCCTGGAGATCGAGTCCCATACTCGCCAGGCTCAGCAGAACCAGCCTGACCCAGGTGACAGTCCTAGAAAGGCTCTATTTGTTCTAGATTCCAGCTCCAGTCACACTCCAGGCCAAAAGGTGTGGCTCTCGTCGAAGGACTTGCCTTTGAACTTGGCTTCCAGGAAACTTGTCCCCCGATTCATTGGTCCCTTTGAGATTGATCATGTCATTAACCCCTCTGCTGTGCACCTGATCCTCCCAGACTCTCTTATTAAGATCCACCCAATCGTCCACGTGTCCCTGACTAAACCTGTATGTTCCAGTCCCCTCCTGCAGCAGCTCCTCCACCCCCTCGGCCACCGGGGTCGCGGTTTGCAGTACCTGGTGGACTGGGAGTGATTACGGTCCTGAGGAGCGCTGCTGGGTGCCCCGCTGTCACATTCTGGACCCCTCCCTCTTATGAGATTTCTATTCCTCACACCCAGATAAGCCTGAAGTGTGGGGGGGGCTACTGTCACATCTGCTCCTGCCACACCCTCTAGTACTCATCCTGTGTCTCCTTGACCCGCCGCCACTCCCGCAGTGCCCTCTCCCTCTCCCTCTCACTCTCTCTCTCTCTCTGTGTGTGTGTGTGTGTGTGTGTGTGTGTGTGTGTGTGTGTGTGTGTGTGATTGTGTGGGCGGAGACAGGTGTGCTGGAGTCAGAGTAGATCCCCACCAGCTGCAACCACTCAATGTTCCCCCTGTGTTTCAATAAATACCATGGTTACCTCATCCCAGTCTCCTCGTCTGAGTCTGCTATTGGGTTGACCTGTTCCACTCCGCGTGACATAGTTTGACTGTTCATCAATTTGTTAAAGCATCGTGGTACATTTTAGAAAGGTATTTTCCAAATAACCTGACCTGTGACTTGGAGTAGGAGTGACTGGATATTTGACACTTCGAACAATTACCACAAAAGGTATGACACATGTCACTCTGATTGGAAGTACAATGCCTCTGTGTGTGTGTGTGTGTGTGTGTGTGTGTGTGTGTGTGTGTGTGTGTGTGTGTGTGTGTGTGTGTGTGTGTGTGTGTGTGTGTGTGTGTGTGTGTGTGTGTGTGTGTGTGTGTGTGTGTGTGTCAAATTTCTTGATGTTGTGTTGGTGTTTACCGTGTGTATTTATTTGTGTGTGCATTTTCTCACACCTGTGCTGGAGATTATCTGGGCTTTTTCTGCGCAGAGAGTCATTATCTGAGGGCATCTCCGGGGGCCAAACAGCGTAATTAAGATGGGCATGTGCACCCTGATGGTTAGGCCAGACTGTCTGACTGTGGCCACCCATACAGCCAACCCAGACACTAATTAGGGTTTCTGCTGCTGATGTACTACCCATCTCCCATGCACTCATTTGTTCTTCCCCTTTCCCCAGCTCTCCCCTCTCCTCCCGTCTTCCTATCCCAAACTAACAAATGTGCCTGGGCTGTTTCTTAATTAACACACTGACCTTTTTTCCCTCTGTTTAATTTCCACACTGCCATAATTAATAAACACAGAAACCAGGGGGTGGCGGGGGGGTGACTGAGATTAACTGTTGATTAAAAAGACACATACACACAACACGGGCTGGGTCCTGTAGGCGAAACATGGCCCACACTATGGGATGAGTGTCTCCGTAAACAGGCCATGGTGAAGGATGAATTCAAACTGCCGCTGTAGCAAATGATCGCATTAGCACTTTTATTTTGTGTGAAGCGAAATGCATAACGAGATAAATATCTAATGATTCCCTTATTTAAGTAGGTCATTTGTGTGCATCAAACAAATGTTTTTAGGAAAATAAATACAAAGACACTGAACAGGTTTTCATCCAATCTTTTTATGAGAGTAAAATAAATCGGACAAAAATATGTCACAACAGGCCTGATGGAAACAGCACATTTGTTAACTATTCAAATGTGGACAAAACAAAATATCCTAGACAATAATATAATATAATAATATATGCCATTTAGCAGACGCTTTTCTCCAAAGCGACTTACAGTCATGTGTGCATACATTCTACGTATGGGTGGTCCCGGGGATCGAACCCACTACCCTGGCGTTACAAGCGCCATGCTCTACCAACTGAGCTACAGAAGGACCAGACAAGGTGGGATCCTTTTGTGTCTGTAAAAATAAATGATGTGCAAATATCAATATAATAACCCTCATATCAAAATATGAAAGTCAAATTGGAGTCATGCGATGATATGGTGTGTGGTCCTCCCACTATGACTCAGGAAAGCATGCAGTTTATTAGGATGAAGATGAAAGACCTTATTATGAACTTCACAGGGTGGGGAATTTAACCGCAACTTATTTTTCCGTGCCCTACAATAAACGAAAGGTTGCTGGATCGAATCCCTGAGCTGACATGGTAAAAATCTGTCGTTCTGCCCCTGAGCAAGGCAGTTAACCCACTGTTCCCCTGAACAAGGCAGTTAACCCACTGGTCCCCTGAGCAAGGCAGTTAACCCACTGTTCCCCTGAACAAGGCAGTTAACCCACTGGTCCCCTGAGCAAGGCAGTTAACCCACTGTTCCCCTGAACAAGGCAGTTAACCCACTGGTCCCCTGAGCAAGGCAGTTAACCCACTGGTCCCCTGAGCAAGGCAGTTAACCCACTGTTCCCCGGGCGCCGAAGACGTGGATGTCGATTAAGGCAGCCCCCCGCTCCTCTCTGATTCAGAGGGGTCGGGTTAAATGTGGAAGACACATTTCAGTTGAATACATTCAGTTGTACAACTGACTAGGTATCCCCCTTTCCCCTTTCATCACACACAGCCTTTTATCCACAGCAACTCAATTTTATGGAAACGCCCCTCTGGAGGGAAAATGCACATATTTTATTTATGTAAATAATCACATGGAAATCTCTTGCCAATTGGATGGAAACTTGGATACTGACACAAAAATTAATACATGTGTATAAATATGCCGTAAAACTGTAAAGTGTTGTACCAGAACGTAGAACTAGTGGCACCACTTAAATGCTTGTATGCCTTTACAGCTGTTTTTAAACCTTACCCTAAAGCTAACCATTACCTTAATCGCTCACTACCATGCTTAAACTTAACCTTAAGCTAACCACTAAGCTTAACCACTGCCGAGCATGGCTAAACTCCACCTAACTCTGACCACTGCCTAGCATGGCTAAACTCCACCTAACTTTGACCACTGCCTAGCATGGCTAAACTCCACCTAACTCTGACCACTGCCTAGCATGGCTAAACTCCACCTAACTCTGACCACTGCCTAGCATGGCTAAACTCCACCTAACTCGGACCACTGCCTAGCATGGCTAAACTCCACCTAACTCTGACCACTGCCTAGCATGGCTAAACTCAACCTAACTCTGACCACTGCCTAGCATGGCTAAACTCCACCTAACTCTGACCACTGCCTAGCATGGCTAAACTCCACCTAACTCTGACCACTGCCTAGTATGGCTAAACTCCACCTAACTCTGACCACTGCCTAGCATGGCTAAACTCCACCTAACTCTGACCACTGCCTAGCATGGCTAAACTCCACCTAACTCTGACCACTGCCTAGCATGGCTAAACTCCACCTAACTCTGACCACTGCCTAGCATGGCTAAACTCCACCTAACTCTGACCACTGCCTAGCATGGCTAAACTCCACCTAACTCTGACCACTGCCTAGCATGGCTAAACTCCACCTAACTATGACCACTGCCTAGCATGGCCAAACTCAACCTAACTCTGACCACTGCCGAGCATGGCTAAACTCCACCTAACTCTGACCACTGCCTAGCATGGCTAAACTCCACCTAACTCTGACCAGTGCCTAGCATGGCTAAACTCCACCTAACTCTGACCACTGCCTAGCATGGCCAAACTCAATCTAACTTTGACCACTGCCTAGCATGGCTAAACTTCACCTAACTTTGACCACTGCCTAGCATGGCTAAACTCCACCTAACTCTGACCACTGCCTAGCATGGCCAAACTCAACCTAACTCTGACCACTGCCTAGCATGGCCAAACTCAACCTAACTCTGACCACTGCCTAGCATGGCTAAACTCCACCTAACTCTGACCACTGCCTAGCATGGCCAAACTTCACCTAACTCTGACCACTGCCTAGCATGGCTAAATTCCACCTAACTCTGACCACTGCCTAGCATGGCCAAACTCAACCTAACTCTGACCACTGCCTAGCATGGCCAAACTCAACCTAACTCTGACCACTGCCTAGCATGGCTAAACTCCACCTAACTCTGACCACTGCCGAGCATGGCTAAACTCCACCTAACTCTGACCACTGCCGAGCATGGCTAAACTCCACCTAACTCTGACCACTGCCTAGCATGGCTAAACTCCACCTAACTCTGACCACTGCCTAGCATGGCTAAACTCCACCTAACTCTGACCACTGCCTAGCATGGCTAAACTCCACCTAACTCTGACCACTGCCTAGCATGGCCAAACTCAACCTAACTCTGACCACTGCCTAGCATGGCCAAACTCAACCTAACTCTGACCACTGCCTAGCATGGCCAAACTCAACCTAACTCTGACCACTGCCTAGCATGGCCAAACTCAACCTAACTCTGACCACTGCCTAGCATGGCCAAACTCAACCTAACTCTGACCACTGCCTAGCATGGCTAAACTCCACCTAACTCTGACCACTGCCTAGCATGGCTAAATTCCACCTAACTCTGACCACTGCCTAGCATGGCCAAACTCAACCTAACTCTGACCACTGCCTAGCATGGCTAAACTCAACCTAACTCTGACCACTGCCTAGCATGGCCAAACTCCACCTAACTCTGACCACTGCCTAGCATGGCTAAACTTCACCTAACTCTGACCACTGCCTAGCATGGCTAAACTCCACCTAACTCTGACCACTGCCTAGCATGGCTAAACTCCACCTAACTCTGACCACTGCCAAGCATGGCTAAACTCCACCTAACTCTGACCACTGCCTAGCATGGCTAAACTCCACCTAACTCTGACCACTGCCTAGCATGGCCAAACTCAACCTAACTCTGACCACTGCCTAGCATGGCTAAACTCCACTAACTCTGACCACTGCCTAGCATGGCCAAACTTCACCTAACTCTGACCACTGCCTAGCATGGCTAAACTCCACCTAACTCTGACCACTGCCTAGCATGGCCAAACTCAACCTAACTCTGACCACTGCCTAGCATGGCCAAACTCCACCTAACTCTGACCACTGCCTAGCATGGCCAAACTCAACCTAACTCTGACCACTGCCTAGCATGGCTAAACTCCACCTAACTCTGACCACTGCCGAGCATGGCTAAACTCCACCTAACTCTGACCACTGCCTAGCATGGCTAAACTCCACCTAACTCTGACCACTGCCTAGCATGGCTAAACTCCACCTAACTCTGACCACTGCCTAGCATGGCTAAACTCCACCTAACTCTGACCACTGCCTAGCATGGCTAAACTCCACCTAACTCTGACCACTGCCGAGCATGGCTAAACTCCACCTAACTCTGACCACTGCCTAGCATGGCCAAACTCCACCTAACTCTGACCACTGCCTAGCATGGCCAAACTCAACCTAACTCTGACCACTGCCTAGCATGGCCAAACTCAACCTAACTCTGACCACTGCCTAGCATGGCTAAACTCAACCTAACTCTGACCACTGCCTAGCATGGCTAAATTCCACCTAACTCTGACCACTGCCTAGCATGGCCAAACTCAACCTAACTCTGACCACTGCCTAGCATGGCTAAACTCAACCTAACTCTGACCACTGCCTAGCATGGCCAAACTCCACCTAACTCTGACCACTGCCTAGCATGGCTAAACTTCACCTAACTCTGACCACTGCCTAGCATGGCTAAACTCCACCTAACTCTGACCACTGCCTAGCATGGCTAAACTCCACCTAACTCTGACCACTGCCAAGCATGGCTAAACTCCACCTAACTCTGACCACTGCCTAGCATGGCTAAACTCCACCTAACTCTGACCACTGCCTAGCATGGCTAAACTCCACCTAACTCTGACCACTGCCTAGCATGGCTAAACTCCACCTAACTCTGACCACTGCCTAGCATGGCCAAACTCAATCTAACTTTGACCACTGCCTAGCATGGCTAAACTTCACCTAACTTTGACCACTGCCTAGCATGGCTAAACTCCACCTAACTCTGACCACTGCCTAGCATGGCTAAACTCCACCTAACTCTGACCACTGCCTAGCATGGCTAAACTCCACCTAACTCTGACCACTGCCTAGCATGGCTAAACTCCACCTAACTCTGACCACTGCCTAGCATGGCTAAACTCCACCTAACTCTGACCACTGCCTAGCATGGCTAAACTCCACCTAACTCTGACCACTGCCTAGCATGGCTAAACTCCACCTAACTCTGACCACTGCCTAGCATGGCTAAACTCAACCTAACTCTGACCACTGCCTAGCATGGCTAAACTCCACCTAACTCTGACCACTGCCTAGCATGGCTAAACTCCACCTAACTCTGACCACTGCCTAGCATGGCTAAACTCCACCTAACTCTGACCACTGCCTAGCATGGCTAAACTCCACCTAACTCTGACCACTGCCTAGCATGGCTAAACTCCACCTAACTCTGACCACTGCCTAGCATGGCTAAACTCCACCTAACTATGACCACTGCCTAGCATGGCCAAACTCAACCTAACTCTGACCACTGCCGAGCATGGCTAAACTCCACCTAACTCTGACCACTGCCTAGCATGGCTAAACTCCACCTAACTCTGACCAGTGCCTAGCATGGCTAAACTCCACCTAACTCTGACCACTGCCGAGCATGGCCAAACTCCACCTAACTCTGACCACTGCCTAGCATGGCTAAACTCCACCTAACTCTGACCACTGCCTAGCATGGCTAAACTCCACCTAACTCTGACCACTGCCTAGCATGGCCAAACTCAACCTAACTCTGACCACTGCCTAGCATGGCCAAACTCAACCTAACTCTGACCACTGCCTAGCATGGCTAAACTCCACCTAACTCTGACCACTGCCTAGCATGGCCAAACTTCACCTAAATCTGACCACTGCCTAGCATGGCTAAATTCCACCTAACTCTGACCACTGCCTAGCATGGCCAAACTCAACCTAACTCTGACCACTGCCTAGCATGGCCAAACTCAACCTAACTCTGACCACTGCCTAGCATGGCTAAACTCCACCTAACTCTGACCACTGCCGAGCATGGCTAAACTCCACCTAACTCTGACCACTGCCGAGCATGGCTAAACTCCACCTAACTCTGACCACTGCCTAGCATGGCTAAACTCCACCTAACTCTGACCACTGCCTAGCATGGCTAAACTCCACCTAACTCTGACCACTGCCTAGCATGGCTAAACTCCACCTAACTCTGACCACTGCCTAGCATGGCCAAACTCAACCTAACTCTGACCACTGCCTAGCATGGCCAAACTCAACCTAACTCTGACCACTGCCTCGCATGGCCAAACTCAACCTAACTCTGACCACTGCCTAGCATGGCCAAACTCAACCTAACTCTGACCACTGCCTAGCATGGCCAAACTCAACCTAACTCTGACCACTGCCTAGCATGGCTAAACTCCACCTAACTCTGACCACTGCCTAGCATGGCTAAATTCCACCTAACTCTGACCACTGCCTAGCATGGCCAAACTCAACCTAACTCTGACCACTGCCTAGCATGGCTAAACTCAACCTAACTCTGACCACTGCCTAGCATGGCCAAACTCCACCTAACTCTGACCACTGCCTAGCATGGCTAAACTTCACCTAACTCTGACCACTGCCTAGCATGGCTAAACTCCACCTAACTCTGACCACTGCCTAGCATGGCTAAACTCCACCTAACTCTGACCACTGCCAAGCATGGCTAAACTCCACCTAACTCTGACCACTGCCTAGCATGGCTAAACTCCACCTAACTCTGACCACTGCCTAGCATGGCCAAACTCAACCTAACTCTGACCACTGCCTAGCATGGCTAAACTCCACCTAACTCTGACCACTGCCTAGCATGGCCAAACTTCACCTAACTCTGACCACTGCCTAGCATGGCTAAACTCCACCTAACTCTGACCACTGCCTAGCATGGCCAAACTCAACCTAACTCTGACCACTGCCTAGCATGGCCAAACTCAACCTAACTCTGACCACTGCCTAGCATGGCCAAACTCAACCTAACTCTGACCACTGCCTAGCATGGCTAAACTCCACCTAACTCTGACCACTGCCGAGCATGGCTAAACTCCACCTAACTCTGACCACTGCCTAGCATGGCTAAACTCCACCTAACTCTGACCACTGCCTAGCATGGCTAAACTCCACCTAACTCTGACCACTGCCTAGCATGGCTAAACTCCACCTAACTCTGACCACTGCCTAGCATGGCTAAACTCCACCTAACTCTGACCACTGCCGAG
>NC_068434.1:9610690-9640690 GCF_023373465.1 Oncorhynchus keta
GAGTGTAGGGCGGCAGGTAGCCTAGTGGTTAGAGTGTAGAGGTGGCAGGTAGCCTAGTGGTTAGAGTGTAGAGGTGGCAGGTAGCCTAGTGGTTAGAGTGTAGAGGTGGCAGGTAGCCTAGTGGTTAGAGTGTAGAGGTGGCAGGTAGCCTAGTGGTTAGAGTGTAGAGGTGGCAGGTAGCCTAGTGGTTAGAGTGTAGAGGTGGCAGGTAGCCTAGTGGTTAGAGTGTAGAGGTGGCAGGTAGCCTAGAGGTTAGAGTGTAGAGGTGGCAGGTAGCCTAGTGGTTAGAGTGTAGAGGTGGCAGGTAGCCTAGTGGTTAGAGTGTAGAGGTGGCAGGTAGCCTAGTGGTTAGAGTGTAGAGGTGGCAGGTAGCCTAGTGGTTAGAGTGTAGAGGTGGCAGGTAGCCTAGTGGTTAGAGTGTAGAGGTGGCAGGTAGCCTAGTGGTTAGAGTGTAGAGGTGGCAGGTAGCCTAGTGGTTAGAGTGTAGAGGTGGCAGGTAGCCTAGTGGTTAGAGTGTAGAGGTGGCAGGTAGCCTAGTGGTTAGAGTGTAGAGGTGGCAGGTAGCCTAGTGGTTAGAGTGTAGAGGTGGCAGGTAGCCTAGTGGTTAGAGTGTAGAGGTGGCAGGTAGCCTAGTGGTTAGAGTGTAGAGGTGGCAGTGGTTAGAGTGTAGAGGTGGCAGGTAAGCCTAGTGGTTAGAGTGTAGGGCGGCAGTAGCCTAGTGGTTAGAGTGTAGAGGTGGCAGGTAGCCTAGTGGTTAGAGTGTAGAGGTGGCAGGTAGCCTAGTGGTTAGAGTGTAGAGGTGGCAGGTAGCCTAGTGGTTAGAGTGTAGAGGTGGCAGGTAGCCTAGTGGTTAGAGTGTAGAGGTGGCAGGTAGCCTAGTGGTTAGAGTGTAGAGGTGGCAGGTAGCCTAGTGGTTAGAGTGTAGAGGTGGAGGTAGCCTAGAGGTTAGAGTGTAGAGGTGGCAGGTAGCCTAGTGGTTAGAGTGTGGTGGCAGGTAAGCCTAGTGGTTAGAGTGTAGGGGCAGCAGGTAGCCTAGTGGTTAGAGTGTAGAGGTGGCAGGTAGCCTAGTGGTTAGAGTGTAGAGGTGGCTAGTGGTTAGAGTGTAGAGGTGGCAGGTAGCCTAGTGGTTAGAGTGTAGAGGTGGCAGGTAGCCTAGTGGTTAGAGTGTAGAGGTGGCAGGTAGCCTAGTGGTTAGAGTGTAGAGGTGGCAGGTAGCCTAGTGGTTAGAGTGTAGAGGTGGCAGGTAGCCTAGTGGTTAGAGTGTAGAGGTGGCAGGTAGCCTAGTGGTTAGAGTGTAGAGGTGGCAGGTAGCCTAGTGGTTAGAGTGTAGAGGTGGCAGGTAGCCTAGTGGTTAGAGTGTAGAGGTGGCAGGTAGCCTAGTGGTTAGAGTGTAGAGGTGGCAGGTAGCCTAGTGGTTAGAGTGTAGAGGTGGCAGGTAGCCTAGTGGTTAGAGTGTAGAGGTGGCAGGTAGCCTAGTGGTTAGAGTGTAGAGGTGGCAGGTAGCCTAGTGGTTAGAGTGTAGAGGTGGCAGGTAGCCTAGTGGTTAGAGTGTAGAGGTGGCAGGTAGCCTAGTGGTTAGAGTGTAGAGGTGGCAGGTAGCCTAGTGGTTAGAGTGTAGAGGTGGCAGGTAAGCCTAGTGGTTAGAGTGTAGGGGCAGCAGGTAGCCTAGTGGTTAGAGTGTAGAGGTGGCAGGTAGCCTAGTGGTTAGAGTGTAGAGGTGGCAGGTAGCCTAGTGGTTAGAGTGTAGAGGTGGCAGGTAGCCTAGTGGTTAGAGTGTAGAGGTGGCAGGTAGCCTAGTGGTTAGAGTGTAGAGGTGGCAGGTAGCCTAGTGGTTAGAGTGTAGAGGTGGCAGGTAAGCCTAGTGGTTAGAGTGTAGGGGCGGCAGGTAGCCTAGTGGTTAGAGTGTAGAGGTGGCAGGTAGCCTAGTGGTTAGAGTGTAGAGGTGGCAGGTAGCCTAGTGGTTAGAGTGTAGAGGTGGCAGGTAGCCTAGTGGTTAGAGTGTAGAGGTGGCAGGTAGCCTAGTGGTTAGAGTGTAGAGGTGGCAGGTAGCCTAGTGGTTAGAGTGTAGAGGTGGCAGGTAGCCTAGTGGTTAGAGTGTAGAGGTGGCAGGTAGCCTAGTGGTTAGAGTGTAGAGGTGGCAGGTAGCCTAGTGGTTAGAGTGTAGAGGTGGCAGGTAGCCTAGTGGTTAGAGTGTAGAGGTGGCAGGTAGCCTAGTGGTTAGAGTGTAGAGGACTTTACTGTCTTATTGCAAACAGGATGCATGTTTTTGAATATTTGTGTTCTTTCTTCTTTTCACTTTGTCATTTAGGTTCGTATTGTGGAGTAACTACAAGGTTGTTGATCCATCCTCAGTTTTCTCCTATCACAGCCATTAAAATCTGTATTTGTTTTAAAATCACCATTGCAATTCCTGAGCGGTTTCTTTCCTCTCTGGCAACTGAGTTAGGAAGGATGACAGTATCTTTGTAGTGACTGAGTGTATTGATACACCACCCAAAGCATAATTGAAATTCACTTTTTGACAGAGGGAGCTCACAGATAATTGTATGTGTGTGGTACAGAGATGCAGTAGACATAAAAAAAAATCACGTTAACCACTATTATAGCACACAGAGTGTGTCCATGCAACTTATTATGTGACTTATTCATCCTGTACATAACAAAGGGGTTGAACACTAATTGACTCAAGACATTACCTTTTTTTTTTTTATAATTTTTTTAATCTAATAACTAAATTCCATTTTCACATTATGGGCTATTGTGTGAAGATCAGTGACATAAAATCTATGTTTAATATATTTTAAATTCAGGCTGTAACACAACAAAATGTGGAAAAAGTCAAGGGGTTTGAATACATTCTGAAGGCACTGTATGACCTGAAAAGTAAAACTTTTCTTCAAGAAGAACATATAATTCAATTTTTGTAGCTATATGGTATAAAGTTTATTCAATAAATACAGTTGAAGTCAGAAGTATACATATACCTTAGCCAAATACATTTAAACTCAGTTTTCACAATTCCTGACATTTAATACGAGTAAAAATTCCTTGTTTTAGGTCAGTTAGGATCACCACTTTATTTTAAGAATGTAAAATGTCAGAATAATAGTAGAGAGAATGATTTATTTAAGCTTTTATTTATTTCATCACATTCCCAGTGGGTCAGAATTTACATACACTCAATTAGTAGTTGGTAGCAATGTCTTTAAATTTTTTTACGTGGGTCAAACGTTTCGGGTCGCCTTCCAAAAACCTCCTACAATACGTTTGGTGAATTTTGGCCCATTCCTTCTGACAGAGCTGGTGTAACTGAGTCAGGTTTGTAGGCCTCCCTGCTAGCACACACTTTTGCAGTTCTCTCCACACATTTTCTATGTGATTGAGGTCAGGGCTTTGTGATGGCCACTCCAATACCTTGACTTTGTTGTCCTTAAGCCATTTTGCCACAACTTTGGAATTATGCTTGGGGTCATTGTCCAATAGGAAGACCCATTTGCGACCAAACTTTAAATTCCTGACTGATGTCTTGAGATGTTGCTTCAATATATCCACATAATTTTCCTATCTCATGATGCCATCTATTTTGTGAAGTGCACCAGTACATCCTGCAGCTACTGTATTGGCTGGCTAGCCCTTCAAATGTGTGTAAAAGCTACTGTATCACCTAGCAAGCCCTACTAATGTAAATAAAAGCTATTGTATTAGTTAGCTAGCCCTACTAATGTAAATAAAAGTTATTGTATTAGTTAGCTAGCCCTACTAATGTAAATAAAAGCTATTGTATTAGTTAGCTAGCCCTCTAATGTAAGCCTTGGCTTGTGCGAGCTGCAACGGCACATGGGAGCAGGTGCCTATCTGTGGATTCTGTAGCTTGAGACAGCTTGATGTTGTATTGTGGTAATATTTATCATATAGCCTAAGGGTATATTATACATACCTCATATATGAGCCATAATAACATTATGCAATTAATATGTTAACACATTCTATTAAATTAATTATCTTTATCTAATTCCATTTAACATTATAGTAAAACCATGTGCAATCAAGTATTAGTTGACTAAGGTCAAGTAATAGTCATGAGAAGGGAATATCAAAGCAGGTATTATTTAATGACTTTGTCAAATGAATGGATTCACATACAAGGCATAACACTTAATTTGCAAGCATTAACAAGTATTACAAGGCATTATTCTAGATAATGATCTTAGAATTTTACAAGACAATGCATGAACAAAGAGATGCCTACTAGACCAGAAGCCTAGAAGCCTAGGAAATTAGAAAATACCATTCAACCTCCAATAGACAGGATAAGAGAGAGAACAACAGATCTTCATTTAATTTATACCAGATCTGACTTGTTTGTATTAAACATCTATTGTTGACCAATCAACAGACCAAACCAAAAGTTATAAAACTAAGATATACAATCAGATCAAATCAGCCAACATCCTCTAGGAAGGGGGGTCACATCTATATGTGTGTTGACATAAGAGGGTGGGTTGGGTAGGACAATTGTATACAGACAGTGTTGTCAGAGTTTACCCAGAACAAGCAGATGTAACGACAGCAATCATACATTCATATACAGCAGATGGCTTCAGAGTTCTTTACAGGGTAACGCTACAGCAGGCATGTTAGGTATCTATCGTACATGAATCAGTCCTCTGGATACTGTACAGTATAGTATATCTGAACCTCAAAGTCAGTTCCACTTTTATTCATTGTTCCCCCTCGAATCAGGGACTGATTAGACCTGGGACACCAGGTGGGTGCAATCAATTATCAGGCAGAACAGAAAACCAGCAGGCTCCAGACCACGTAGGGTAAGAGTTGAATACCCCTGGTGTAGAGAGAGAGAGATACATTTTGGGATACTTATCTAGAGATACTGAGATACATTTTGGCCCCTCATAGGGAGGAAGGGCGTACTGACCCTTGGGCATTGCCTTAGGCCATTTGCCATGCGGACAGAGGTGACAGAAAGCACATGCATTAGGGCCGAGCATACACTGTACAAGTACACCCCCTGGATAGGACGCTAGTCTATCACAGGGACTTACAGTACCCCCAATCTATCGCTTTCATGCTGAGTGCCAAGCAGAGACGCATGGAGTCCCATTTTCTTTGTCTATTTTTTAGGTATGACTCGGCCAGGGGATCAAACTCCCAACCTGCCAATCTCAGGGAGGACACTCTAACACAAGGCCACTGAGTTGGTAGGATGCAACACTGTATAATATGCTTGAATCCCAAGTCGAGTCCCGAGTTCTTAAGGTAGGTCTTATGTAGGCTATAAGATGAGGTCCAACAATCTTTGAAAAACGACATTTTCATCATGTAGAAAACTAGCTCACTTACAGTGTTGAGCATAATAAATTCAGTGTACTGTTCTGGCCCAAAATAAGTGAATCACACTGTGGTAAAAATTACCCAATTTTTGTGGTAACATGTTGATGCATTACATATTAGACAGTGTTGTAGAAAATCCCTTAGCGCAGACTTAGACTTGGACTCGAACACTAGGGACTTGTCTACATCATTGTCATGTAATATGAAAAGCAGCAACATGTTACCGCGACAATTGTGTCATTTTTACCGTAATGTGATTAAAGTTATTTTGGTCCAGAACCGTACACTGACTGTGCTACTGCACTAGCTGTGTCGATTACAGGCTTAGTTTAATGCTATGATCATATACAGTGTATGTGTTTGTGTGTGTGTGTGTGCACGTGTGTGCGCGTGAGTGCAGGGTGCATGTGTAATGGTGGGCTTGTTCTTGTCAACGTTGGAAGTGCACTTTGGCACAATCCACTAATTAAAGGCAAACGCAGTGTCACATCAACACAGCTCTGCCAAGGCTGTGGTTTTGGCACTTTGAACATGATGGGCCCTGTGCAGGCAAGACATGGAAAATGGGCCTCCCTTTTCTCTAGCTAATTAGACATGTCGTTTGGTGCCTTAACATGCAGACACACGTCAAAAGGTGTCCTATACGCTTGTAATGTGAAACGAGGGCCTCACACAGAGCTCAGGATTCAAAGCAATGACGAGGACTGTCACCACTCATACGCTATAGATACAAAAGTATGTGGATTCGTCAATTTTCAGCCACACCCGTTGCTGACAGGTGTATAAAATCAAGCACACAGTCATGCAATCTCCATAGGAAAAACATTAATATAATAATAATATAATAATAATAATAATATATGCCATTTAGCTGACGCTTTTATCCAAAGCGACTTACAGTCATGTGTGCATACATTCTACGTATGGGTGGTCCCGGGAATCGAACCCACTACCCTGGCGTTACAAGCGCCATGCTCTACCAACTGAGCTACAGAAGGACTACCACATTGGCGGTAGAATGACCCGTACTGAAGAGCTCAGTGACTTTAAACGTGGCACCGTCATAGGATGCCACCTTTCCAACAAGCCAGTTCGTCAAATTTCAGCCCTGCAAGTGCTGCCCCAGGTAAGTGATGTTATTGTGAAGTAGAAAACGTCTAGGAGCAACAACGGATCAGCTGGAAATGGTAGGCCACACAAACTCACAGAACTGGACCGACAAGTGATGAAGTGCGTAGCTCGTAAAAAGAGTTTTTCCTCAGTTGCAACACTCACTACCGCCCCCCCTTGGGTTGTGCCGTGGTGGAGATCTTTGTGGGCTATACTCTGTATTGTCTCAGGATGGTGGTTGAAGATATACCTCTAGTGGTGTGGGGGCTGTTCTTTGGCAAAGTGGGTGGGGTTATATCCTGCCTGTTTGGCACTGTCTGGGGGTATTGTCAGTTGGGGCCACAGTGTCTCCCGACCCCTCCTGTATTTATGCTGCAGTAGTTTATGTGTCAGGGGGCTAGGGTCATTCTGTTATATCTGGATTATTTCTCCAGAACTGGACCGACAAGTGATGAAGTGCGTAGCTCGTAAAAAGAGTTTGTCCTCAGTTGCAACACTCACTACCGAGTTCCAAAGTGTAGCACTCCCTTCTGTCATCATGAAGTGGCTTTGAGAGACTCGTCCACGGACGATGCAATCGCCATCACACTGCCCTATACCATCTGGACAAGAGGAATACCTATATAAGAATGCTGTTCATTGACTACAGCTCAGCATTCAACACCATAGTACCCTCCAAGATCATCATTAAGCTTGAGGCCCTGGGTCTCAACCCCACCCTGTGCAACTGGATCCTGGACTTTATGACGGGTAGTAAACAACATCTCCACCCCGCTGATCCTCAACACTGAGGCCCCACAAGGGTGCATGCTCAGCCCCCTCCTGTACTCCCAGTTTGCCCATGACTGCGTGGCCATGCACGCCTCCAAATCAATCATCAAGTTTGCAGATGACACAACAGTAGTGGGCTTGATTACCAACAACGATGAGGCACTCGGAGTGTGGTATCAGGAAAACAACCTCTCACTCAACGTCAGCAAAACAAAGGAGATGATCGTGGACTTTAGGAAACAGCAGAGGGAGCACATCAACGGGACAGTAGTAGAGAAGGTGGAAAGTTTTAAGTTCCTCCGCGTACACATCACAGACAAACTGAGTTGGTCCAACCACACAGACAATGTGGTGAAGAAGGCGAAAAAGTGCCTCTTCAACCTCAGGAGGCTGAAGAAATTTTGCTTGGGCACCTAAAACCTTGACAAACTTTTACAGATGCACAATTGAGAGCATCCTGTCTGGTTGTATCACTGCCTGGTACGACAACTGCACCGCCCTCAACCGCAAGGCCCTCCAGAGGGTGGTGCGGTCTGCACAACGCATCACCGGGGTCAAACCACCTGCCTCCCAGGACACCTACACCACCCGATGTCACAGGAAGGCCAAAAACATCATAAAGGACAACAACCACCCAAGCCACCGCCTGTTCACCCCGCTACCATCCAGGAGACGAGGTCAGTACAGGTGCATCGAAGCAGGGACAGAGAGACTGAAAAACAGCTTCTAGCTCAAGGCAATCAGACTGTTAAACAGCAATCACTAACTCAGAGAGGCTACTGCCGACATACAGACTCAAATCATTGGCCACTTTAATAAATTGATAACTAGTCAGTTTAAACAATGCCACTTTAATAATGTTTACATACAGTTGAAGTCAGAAGTTTACATACACTTTAGCCAAATACATTTCAACTCAGTTTTTCACAAATTCTGGCATTTAATCCTAGTCAAAAATCCCTGTCTTAGGTCAGTTAGGATCACCACTTTATTTTAAGAATGGGAAATGTCAGAATAATAGTAGAGAATTATTTATTTCAGCTTTTATTTCCTTCATCATATTCCCAGTGGGCCAAAAGTTTACGTACACTCAATTAGTCTTTGGTAGCATTGCCTTTTACCCATATTAAACAATTGAAACGTTTTGGGTAGCCTTCCACAACCTTCTCACAATAAGTTGTGTGAATTTTGTCCCATTCCTCCTGGTGCAACTGAATCAGATTTGTAGGCCTCCTTGCTTGCACATTCTTTTTCAGTTCTGTCCACATATTTTCTGTATGGCGGTTTTTGAGCAGTGGCTTCTTCCTTGCTGAGCGGCCTTTCAGGTTATGTCAATATAGGACTCGTTTTACTGTGGATATAGATACTTTGTATCTGTTTCCTCCAACATCTTCACAAGGTCCTTTGCTGTTGTTCTGGGATTGATTTGCACTTTTTGCACCAAAGTACGTTCATCTCTAGGAGACACTTTTACTACCTGATCGGTATGACGGCTGTGTGGTCCCATGGTGTTTATACTTGCGTACTATTGTTTATATAGAAGAACATGTTACCTTTAGGCATTTGGAAATTGCTCCCAAGGTTGATCCAGACTTGTGGAGGTCTACAATTTTTTTTCTGATGTTTGGGCTGATTTCATTTGATTTTCCCATGATGTCAAGCAAAGAGGCACAGAGTTTGAAGGTAGGCCTTGAAATACCTCCACAGGTACACCTCCAAATGACACAAATTATGTTAATTAGCCTATCAGAAACTTTTAAAGCCATGACTTAATTTTCTGGAATTTTCCAAGCTGTTTAAAGGCACAGTCACCATATTGTATGTAAACTTCTGACCCATTGGAATTGTGATACAGTGAATTGTAAGTGAAATAATCTGTCTGTTAACAATTGTTGGAAAAATTACTTGTCCTAACCGACTTGCCAAAACTACAGTTTGTTAACAAGACATTTGTGGAGTGGTTGAAAAACTAGTTTTATTGACTCAAACCTAAGTGTATGTAAACTTCCGACTTCAACTGTATCTTACAATACTCATCTCATATGTACAGTATATACTCTGTTTTATACCATCTTGCATCTTGCCATTTCCGCTCGGCCATCGCTCATCCATATATTTATATGTACATGTTCTTATTCCATCCATTTTTATTTGTATGTATCACTGTAGGTAGTTGTTGTGGAATTGTTAGATTACTTGTTAGATATTACTGCACTGTCAGAACTAGAAGCACAAGCATTTTGCTACACTCGCATTAACATCTGCTAACCCAGTGTATGTGACCAATCAAATTTGATTTGATTTGAACTGCCACTGGACGCAACGTTAGCACAATAACTGTCAGGAGTTTCATGAAATGGGTTTACATTGCTGAGCAGCCGCACACAAGCCTAAGATTACCATGTGCAATGCCAAGCATCAGCTGGAGTGGTGTAAAACGTGTCACTGTTGGACTCTGAAGCAGAGGAAACACGTCCTCTGGAGTGATTAATCACAATTCTTTATCTGGCAGTCCGACAGACAAATCTGGGTTTGGCGGATGCCAGGAGAACGCTACCTGCCCAATGCATAGTGGCAACTGTACAGTTTGGTGGGGTAGGAAAAATGGTCTGGGGCTGTTTTTCAAGGCTCGGACTAGGCCCCTTAGTGCCAGTGAAGGGAAATCTTAACGCTACAGCATACAATTACATTCTAGACGATTCTGTGCTTACAATTTTGTTGCAACAATTTGGGGAAGAACCTTTCTTGTGTCAGCATGACAATGGCCCCATGCACAAAGCGAGGTCCAATCAGAAAGGGTTTGTCGAGATCGGTGTGGAAGAACTTGACTGGCCTGCACAGAGCCCTCAACCCCATCAAACACCTTTGGGATGAATTGTAACGCCAACTGCGAGGCAGGCCAAATCGCCCAACATCAGTACCAACGTCACTAATGTTCTTATGGCTGAATGGAAGCAAGTCCCGCAGCAACAATCCAACATCTAGTGGAAAGCCTTCCCAGAAGAGTGGAGGCTGTTCTAGCAGCAAAAGGAGGGACCAACTCCTTATTAATGCCATTGATTTTGGAATGAGATGTTCAACAAGCAGGTGTCCACGCATTTTTGGTAATTGTAGTGTAGAGTTCCGGTTCCATAGGTGTGATATGTTGCCCGATGGACGCAAAGGTGTTTTGGGAATCTCCGATCATATTGATCATCACATTGTTTTGATGTACCTTTTCTGTCATAAAGACAGTTTCTCTGTTACCGAGGAGTCGGTAGGCTTATACCAAGGACTACATCCACACATGTAGTGTTTTTGCAGACTGGGCATGGCAATCAAGCGGCTATGTGCCAGCACAGTGATTTTTAACGCCGAAACTAATCATCATCTGGCGTGCCATCTGTCCCCGAGTGCCACATATTCACTGGGTAGAAATGCCTGGAGAAGGATGTATTAGCTTATCCTCTGCCTGACTACCTGCTTTGTAGAGGATGCTTTGCAACACATTTCAATGTGAGCAGCTTGTCATTACACGGCTCTGCAGCGTTCAGAGTAAAATGTGTATTTTATTTTATTGCCTTTATCTAACCACGGAAGTTATTGAGAACACATGATCTTTTACAATAACGACTGGACGACACGTGTACATGACATCAAGAAACTGATATTTCAGCCATTCCAATTCAACATTTGAATTGGCATAATCTGAACTGCCAAAATCTGTCATAATCCCATCCAATCCATTTGTTTACTCACATATGTATTTTTCAACACCACCATTCTATTTTACAAGAGCTCAGTGAGTGTCTGGATGAGAAGAGCGAGTGAGAGCAGGCGCTTGATCTACAGTCAGACAGTCTGCGTCCTCGGAGGAGCTCCCCAAAGTGAGCTCGGAGCGGAGTGCTTGACAGAAGACAGCGCCATCCGCCTTCTTTGCGAGTGCCCTTTTCTCTGACAAGTGAGCCAGCACGTCTAATTAAATCCATTTTGTGGTTACTGCAGCTCAGGTATGACTTCCTCATTCCAACATTCCACTGCTGGCCCAGGACTCCTAACACTGAAATGAACCTTTAGTCGCTATGATAATCACTGTGGAAAGTGGAGGAGAAAGGAAGAGGAAGGGTGGAGAGGAAGGGTGGAGATTTTTGTGTGTGTGGGGGGTACGGATCAGCTATTTTTAGACCTTATAGCCAGAGCCTCCATCAGAAGCTAGCCATCAAAAGCTAACCAGCTAATTAGCTACTAGCTATTTAGTCATTGTTAGCCACTGCTAGTGGCCTTTACCTTTAGCACAGACACTGCTTTTAGCCTGGATAATACTTGCCAGTCTGCACAGTGCGATATCAACCCTGAGCAGACCGGACTGTTTTCTCCACTACAACACCGCTGATCATCCCAGCTAGCTAGCTGCTACTGAGTGGCCCAGCCCCAAAGCTAGCCTTGAGCCAGGCCCATCTCCCGGCCTGCTGAGTGGATCCGATGTTCACTCGGCTACACTCTTCAATAACACGACTAGAATCCACTACATCACCGGATTCTTGCCGTTAGCTTTGGACCTTTGCATCGGATCATCTCAGCTAGCTAGCTGTTACCGAGTGGCTATAGTGGCTAATGCCCTTGTCCCGAAGCTAGCGCCAGTTAGCCTCGAGCCAGGCTCATCTCCCGGCTAGCAAACAACGTTACTCCAGCTACAATGCCTCTTTTGCCAGCTGGCCTGGACCCTTTGTCGACACGGAGCCTTGCCGATCCATCACGACTGGTCTACCGATGTAATTCCATCCCATTGTGCCCTCAACCGACCTTTGCCGGACGTTGGTGAAGATGCTTCTAATAGCCCAGGCCTGCTAACTTTTTTGAACGCTGCGTCTTCCGCTTGCTAGCGTAGTAACGACTACCCAGCGGCTTCCCTGTTTCATCTATTGCTGTTCACTGGACCCTATGATCACTTGACTACATACCTGATGCCTGCTGAACTGTTCATTAATCATTAATCACGGTACTCCATTTTTGTTCATCTGTCAGCTCCAGCCTCGAACTCAGGCCCTGTGTGTAGTTAACTGTCCCTCTCTGCCCATTCATCGACATTTGACCTGTTGTTGTTGTCTTAGCTGATTAGCTGTTGTTGTCTTACCCATTCTTGTCTTAGCTAGCTCTCATAATCAACACCTGTGATTGCTTTATGCTTCGCTTTATGTCTCTCTCTAATGTCAATATGCCTTGTATACTGTTGTTTAGGATAGTTATCATTGTTTTGGTTTACTGCGGAGCCCCTTGTCCCACTCAACATGCCTCAGATACCTCTTTTGTCTCACCTCCCAGACATGCGGTGATGTCACCCAGCATAACTAGTGCGTCCAGAGATGCAACCTCTTATCGTCACTCAATGCCTAGGTTTTACTCCATTGTACCCGCACCCTACCATACCCCTGTCTGTACATTATGGCGGAATCTATCCTACCACAACCAGAAATCTGCTCCTTTTATTCTCTGTCCCCAACACACTAGACGACCAGTTTTGATAGCCTTTAGCCGAACCCTCGTCCTACTCCTCCTCTATTCCTCGGGTGATGTAGAGGTTAAACCAGGCCCTGTGTGTCCCCAGGCGCTCTCATTTGTTAACTTCTGTAACCGTAAGAGCCTTGGTTTCTTGCATGTTAACATCAGAAGCCTCCTCCCTAAGTTTGTTTTACTCACTGCTCTAGCACACTCTGTCAACCCTGATGTCCTTGCCGTGTCTGAATCCTGGCTTAGGAAGGCCACCAAAAATTCTGAGATTTCCAGCCCCAACTACAACATTTTCCATCAAGATAGAACTGCCAGAGGGGGAGCAGTTGCAATCTACTGCAGAGATAGCCTGCAAAGTTCTGTCACACTTTCCAAGTCTATGCCCAAACAGTTCGAGCTTCTAATTTTAAAAATTGATCTCTCTAGAAATAAGTCTCTCACTATTGCTGCCTGTAATAGACCCCTCTCAGCTCCCAGCAGTGCCATGGGCACAATATGTGAATTGATTGCCCCCCATCTATCTTCAGAGTTCATTCTGTTAGGTGATCGGCAGTCCAACAATCTAAACTAGATGCCTTCAATCTCACACAAATTATCAAGGAACCCACCAAGTACAACCCTGAATCCGTAAACATGGGCACCCTCATAGACATTATCTTGACCAACTTGCCCTCCAAATATACCCCTGCTGTTTCAATCAGGATCTCAGCAATCACTGCCTCATTGCCTGCATCCGCTATGGGTCCGTGGTCAAACAACCACCCCTCATCACTGTTAAACACTCCCCAAAACACTTCTCTGAGCAGGCCTTTCTAATCGACCTGGCCTGGGTATCCTGGAAGGATATTGACCTCATCCCATCAGTAGAGGATGCCTGGTCGTTCTTTAAAGGTAATTTCCTCACCATCTTAAATAAGCATGCCCCTTTCAAAAAATGTAGAACTAAGAACAGATATAGCCCTTGGTTCACTCCAGACCTGACTGCCCTCGACCAGCACAAAAACATCCTGTGGCGGACTGCACTAGCATCAAATAGTCCCCGCAATATGCAACTTTTCAGGGAAGTCAGGAACCAATACAATCAGTCAATTAGGAAAACAGAGGCTAGCTTTTTCAAACAGAAATTTGCATCCTGTAGCTCTGACTTCAAAAGGTTTTGGGACACTGTAAAGTACATGGAGAATAAGAGCCCCTCCTCCCAGCTGCCCAGTGCACTGAGGCTAGGAAACACTGTCACCACCGATACATCCACGATAATCGATAATTTCAAGAAGCATTTCTCTACGGCTGGCCATGCTTTCCTCCTGGCTACCCCAACCCTGGCCAACAGCTCCGCACCCCCCGCAGCTACTTGCCCAAGCCTCCCCAGCTTCTCCTTCACCCAAATCCAGATAGCAGATGTTCTGAAAGAGCTGCAAAACCTGGACCCGTACAAATCAACTGGGCTAAACAATCTGGACTCTCTCTTTCTAAAATTATCCACCGCCATTGTTGCACCCCGTATTACCAGTCTGTTCAACCTCTCTTTCGTATCGTCCGAGATTCCACGGTCATCCACCTCTGGCAGTCTATATGGGCGTACCACAGGGTTCATTTCTCTGTTTATATCAACGATGCTTGATTCCTTGATCCACCTCTACGCAGACAACACCATTTGGTTTACATCTGGCCCTTCTTTGGACACTGTGTTAATAAACCTCCAAATGAGCTTCAATGTCATACAACACTCCTTCCGTGGCCTCAAACTGATCTTAAATGCTAGTAAAACTAAATGCATGCTCTTCAACCAATCGCTGCCTGCACCTGCCCGCCCGTCCAGCATCACTACACTGGACGGTTCTGACTTAGAATATGTGGACAACTACAAATACCTAGGTGTCTGGCTAGACTGTAAACTCTCTTTCCAGACTCATCTCCAATCCAAAATGTAATCGCAAGAAAAGCCTCCTTCACTCACACTGCCAAACATACCCTTGTAAAACTGACTATCCTGCCGATCCTCGATTTTGGCGATGTCATTTATCAAATAGCCTCCAACACTCTACTCAGCAAACTGGATGCAGTCTATCACAGTGCCATCCGTTTTGTCACCAAAGCCCCATATACCACCCACCACTGCGACCTGTATGCTCTCGTCGGCTGGCTCTCGCTACATATTCGTTGCCAGACCCACTGGCTCCATGTCATCTATAAGTCTTTGCTAGGTAAAGCTCCGCCTTATCCCAGCTCACTGGTCCCCATAACAACACCCCAAATTAACACGCGCTCAAGCAGGTATGTCTCACTAGTCACAACCAAAGCCAACACCTCTTTGGCCGCCTTTCCTTCCAGTTCTCTGCTGCCAATGACTGGAACGAATTGCAAAAATCCCTGAAGTTGGAGACTTATATTTCCCTCACTAACTTTAAGCATCAGCTATCTGAGCAGCTGATCGCTGCAGCTGTAAACAGCCCATCTGTAAATAGCCCATCCAACTTTAAGGACTTTTTCTATTGTGTTATTGACTGTACGTTTGTTTATTCCATGTGTAGCTCTGTGATGTTGTTTGTGTCGCTCTTCTTTGCTTTATCTTGGCCAGGTCACAGTTGTAAATGAGAACTTGTTCTCAACTGGCCTACCTGGTTAAATAAAGGTGAAATAAAGGTGAAATACATAGTTCTTTTTATAAATATGTATTGTATATACAGTATCATTCCAAAGTGTGTTCACACCTTCTCATTCAAGGGTTTGTCATTATTTTTTACTATTTTCTACATTGTAGAATAGTAATGAAGACATCAAAACTATGAAATAACATCTATGGAATAATGTAGTAACCATAAACATTTTAAACAAGTTATATTTTATATTTGAGATTCTTCAAAGTAGCCACCCTTTGCCTTGATGACAGCTTTGCATACTCTTGGCATTCTCTCGTCCAGCTTCATGAGGCAGTCACCTGGAATGCAATTCAATTAACAGGTGTGCCTTGTTAAAAGTTAATTTGTGGAATTTCTTCCCTTCTTATTGTGTTAGAGCCAATCAGTTGTGTTGTGACAAGGTAGGGGTGGTAAACAGAAGATAGCCCTATTTGATAAAAGACCAAGTCCATATTATGGCAAGAACAGCTCAAATAAGCAAAGAGAAGCGACAGTCCATCATTACTTTACGACCTGAATGTCAGTCAATGCGGAACATTTCAAGAACTTTTAAAGTTTCTTCAAGTGCAGTCGCAAGCACTATGATGCAACTTGATCTCATGAGGACCGCCACAGGAAAGGAAGACCCAGAGTTACCTCTGCTGCAGAGGATAAGTTCATTAGAGTTATCAGCCTCAGAAATTGCAGCCCCAAATAAATGCTTCACAGAGTTCAAGTAACAGGCACATCTCAACATCAACTGTTCAGAGGAGACTGCATATCATAATCAAATCAAATAACATTTTATTAGTCACATGCACCGAATACAACAGGTGTGTAGACCTTACAGTGAAATGTTTATTCATGAGCCCCTAACCAACAGTGCAGTTAAAAAAATATATGGATAAGACTGAGAGATAAAAGTAACAAGTAATTAAAGAGCAGCAGTAAAAAATAACAATATATACAGGGGGGTGCCGGTACAGAGACAATGTGCAGGGGCACCGGTTAGTTGAGGTAGTATGTACATGTAGGTAGAGTTAATTAAAGTGACTATGCATAGATGACAACAGAGAGTGGTGGCAGTGGTGTGGAGGGGGCAATGCAAATAGTCTGGGTAGCCATTTGAGTAGATATTCAGGAGTCATATAACTTGGGGATAGAAGCTGTTTAGACACCTCTTGGATCTGGACTTGGTGCTCCGGTACCGCTTGTCGTGTGGTAGCAGAGAGCGCAGTCTATGACTAGGGTGGCTGAATTTTTAGGGACTTCCTCTGACACTGCCTGGTATAGAGGTCCTGGATGGCAGGAAGCTTGGCCCCAGTGATGTACTGGGCCGTTTTCTCTACCCTCTGAAGTGCCTTGCTGTTTGAGGCCGAGCAGTTGCCATGCCAGGCAGTGATGCAACCAGTCAGCTCTCGATGGTGCAGCTGTCAAACCTTTTGAGGATCTCAGGACCCATGCCAAATCTTTTTAGTCTCCTGAGGGGGAATAGGTTTTGCCATGCCCACTTCATGAATTTCATGGTGTGCTTGGACCATGTTAGTTTGTTGGTGATGTGGACACCAAGGAACTTGAAGCTCTCAACCTGCTCCACTGCAGCACCGTCAATGAGAATGGGGGTGTGCTCGGTCCTCTTTTTCCTGTAGTCCACAGTCATCTCCTTTGTCTTGATCACGTTGAGGGAGAGGTTGTTATCCTGGCACCAATCGGCCAGGTCTCTGACCTCCTCCCTATAGGATGTCTCGTAGTTGTTGGTGATCAGGCCTACCGCTGCTGTGTCATCGGCAAATGTAATGATTGCTGCAAAGAAACCACTACTGAAGGACACTAATAAGAAGAAGAGACTTGCTTGGGCCAGGAAACATGCGCAATGGACATTAGACCGGTAAACTCTGTCCTTTGGTCTGATGAGTCCAAATGTGAAATCTTTGGTTCCAACCACACTGTTGGAATGCAGAGTAGGTGAACAGATGATCTTCACATGTGTGGTTCCCACCGTGAAGCGTGGAGGAGGTGTGATGGTGTGGGGGTGCTTTGCGGGTGACACTGCCTGTGATTTATTTAGAATTCAAGGCACACTTAACCAGCATGGCTACCACAGCATTCTGCAGCGATACGCCATCCCATCGGATTTGCGCTTAATGGGACTATCATTTGTTTTTCAACAGGACTATTACCCAATACACCTCCAGGCTGTGTAAGGGCTATTTGACCAAGAAGGAGAGTTATTGGAGTGCTGTATCAGATGACCTGGCCTCCACAATCACCCGACCTCAACACAATTGAGATGGTTTGGGATGAGTTGGTCCGCAGAGTAAAGGAAAAGCAGCCAACAAGTACTCAGCATATGTGGGAACTAAGATCCTCACGACTAATCCTGTAAACTGACTGGTTAGGCAACTCAGATGTGTATACTTCAACAGCAAAGTTAGATAAGACGGAAGTTTATGAGGGCCTTGTTAAAACAAAAGGGGAGTAATGTAGAGATCTACAGGTCTTTAGTGAAGCCAACCTTTTGATACAGGATACAGCAATTGGGGCGGCAGGGTAGCCTAGTGGTTAGAGCGGTGGACTCAATTCCCCGGGCCCTGAACAGGCAGTTAACCCACTGTTCCTAGTGGGTGAACTGTTCCTAGTCATTGAAAATAAGAATTTGTTCTTAACTGACTTGCCTCATTAAATAAATGAATATCAAAACTGTGACCTGTAACAAAACTAAGTGCATTATGGCAGATAGTATCCAAAGGTTAAAGATTAGTAGCAGCTGCACTTTGATAAATAATGTCACCATAATCAACAATAGATAAAAAGAATGGCTGAATAGTAATTAATAATCTGCTTCATACTGCTTAGAGAAAGACGTTATCTGTTTCTGGAGAAAAAGACAACTTATATTAGCTTCTTTACCAGCTCGTCGATATGTTTTTTTAAATGCCAAATCCATATCAATCCAAATGCCAAAAGTTTATATATGCGGGAACATGTTCAATTGGAGTATCATCTAATAACCATCTAATCTGAAACATTCTTACAAGAGTTTAACAACAGCATGAAATGTCATTTCAAGTTCTAAATCAGCATAGTTATAAAATCTGACTGTAGTTTTGACTCAGCCAGGTCAACAGTAGGGGCGAGAGTATCATCCGCATCTAGATCAACTTTACATTTTGTTTACAGAGTGACCAATGGTGTTTATATAAATAGTGAAGAGAACAGGTCCCAAAATTGACCCCTGTGGAACACAGTTTTTTTTACTGCAGTAATTTTGCAGTGTAATTGCAGTTATTTAGTTGTTCCAAAATACAAAAAATCGACTGCAGTATCAAAACGGCAATCTGTTTTTGTACGACTCACGTTGGTCTGAGTTCTGAAACCATCAACAGGCGTCAGAGCTCAGGCCTATCGAGGACAACGTAGTCAATAAAATAGCGTGATCAAGAGTTTTGACTGGTCCAAAAACAAAACAGCACATTTCTTTTTAGTGTGTAAAGCTTTGACAAGATCATTAACTACTAAAGTGGTAGCTGTAATAGTGCTATGTCCAGGACTAAACCCTGATTGGTTTACATTCTAAATACATTTCTCAGATAAAAAAAAGAGAAAAGTTGTACATTTACCAAGGATTCTAGAATCTTAGCTAGATAAAGAAGCCTTGAAATGGGGCGATAATGATTAAGATCTCTACTATCCCCGTCCTTATGAAGTGGCAGCACAAGAGCTGATTTACATACTTTAGGAATATTTCCTGATAACAACGATAAATAACTAATGTGGGTTATTGAGCCAACAATGATGGGCTCTGCACACTTAAGAAGACCAGGATCCAATTGGTCGGCCCTCTCTGGATTTCTTGTTGTGTAATGCTAGCAAAGCATCCAGGACTTATTTTTCTGTAAATAACCTAAAAGAAAAGCTTTGACTATCATTTATCTGATCATTCAGCAAGTTTCTACCTATCAGCATCCAGCCCAGTATCATTGTGAATAGGCTTAGAAGTTCTTTCAAAGAGCCCGCTGAAATAAAATTGGGATTAAATGCATCAATGATGTCATTTTTTTCCCATAATGAGGCCAGTGTCTGAATTAATTTGTTGTGGCATAAAGGAGGAAGTAGAACCCTTCAGGAATTTGACAGTTATCCAGAATTTTGCCGGTTTCCATTACAATGAGAATGAGCGGTTACATAATAATCAGATTTAGCCTTTCAGATTTGTTTTACACAATGATTCCGCAGTTGCTTAACAGCTTGCCAGTCCGGGCCAAAGCCTGTGTTCCTGGCCTTGACCCAAGCATAATCTCTTTTATGAATTACTTCTGATCATTCTGGAGTGTACCAAGGCATTAAATCTATCTTTAACCCTTAATTATTTGAATGGAACATGATTATCCACAATAGTATTGATACATCTGCAAAAAGGCTCAAAGCTAAATCAGGTTCAGCAATACCTGAAATACAACCAAGGCTGTTCAGCCTGTTCGCTGACGTTTTTAAAGTTCCTATTTTTGATGACAGGAGACTTCGATTTTTGCATTCTCACATCTCCAACACAAACAACTGGATGACGATCACTAATATCTTTGGCGAAGAAGCCAGTAGAAACTTACACTGAAAGTAGAAAACATTAAGGACGCCTTCCTGATATTGAGTTGGACCCGCCCCTTTTGCCATCAGAACAGCCTCAATTCGTTGGGGCAGGGACTCAAGGTGTCAAAATAATTCCACAGGGATAATGGCCTATATTGACTCCAATGCTTCTTAAAGTTGTATCACACTGGCTGCATGTCCTTTGGGTGGTGGACCATTCTTGATGCACACGGAAAAACTGTTGAGTGTGGAAAAACCCAGCAGCGGTGCAGTTCTTGACACAAACCGGTGCGCCTGGCATCTACTACCACACCCCGTTCAAAGGCACTTAAATATTGTATGACGGGATGAGATCAATATCATCCTCTACTGACGGGATGAGGTCAATATCATCCTCTACTGACGGGATGAGGTCAATATCATCCTCTACTGACGGGATGAGGTCAATATCATCCTCTACTGACGGGATGAGGTCAATATCATCCTCTACTGACGGGATGAGGTCAATATCATCCTCTACTGACGGGATGAGATCAATATCATCCTCTACTGACGGGATGAGGTCAATATCATCCTCTACTGACGGGATGAGGTCAATATCATCCTCTACTGACGGGATGAGGTCAATATCATCCTCTACTGACGGGATGAGGTCAATATCATCCTCTACTGACGGGATGAGGTCAATATCATCCTCTACTGACGGGATGAGATCAATATCATCCTCTACTGACGGGATGAGATAAATATCATCCTCTACTGACGGGATGAGATCAATATCATCCTCTACTGACGGGATGAGATCAATATCATCCTCTACTGACGGGATGAGGTCAATATCATCCTCTACTGACGGGATGAGGTCAATATCATCCTCTACTGACGGGATGAGGTCAATATCATCCTCTACTGACGGGATGAGATCAATATCATCCTCTACTGACGGGATGAGATCAATATCATCCTCTACTGACGGGATGAGATCACTATCATCCTCTACTGACGGGATGAGATCAATATCATCCTCTACTGACGGGATGAGGTCAATATCATCCTCTACTGACGGGATGAGATCAATATCATCCTCTACTGACGGGATGAGATCAATATCATCCTCTACTGACGGGATGAGGTCAATATCATCCTCTACTGACGGGATGAGGTCAATATCATCCTCTACTGACGGGATGAGATCAATATCATCCTCTACTGACGGGATGAGGTCAATATCATCCTCTACTGACGGGATGAGGTCAATATCATCCTCTACTGATGGGATGAGATCAATATCATCCTCTACTGACGGGATGAGGTCAATATCATCCTCTACTGACGGGATGAGGTCAATATCATCCTCTACTGATGGGATGAGGTCACTATCATCCTCTACTGACGGGATGAGATCAATATCATCCTCTACTGATGGGATGAGATCAATATCATCCTCTACTGACGGGATGAGATCAATATCATCCTCTACTGACGGGATGAGATCAATATCATCCTCTACTGACGGGATGAGATCAATATCATCCTCTACTGACGGGATGAGGTCAATATCATCCTCTACTGACGGGATGAGATCAATATCATCCTCTACTGACGGGATGAGATCAATATCATCCTCTACTGACGGGATGAGGTCAATATCATCCTCTACTGACGGGATGAGATCAATATCATCCTCTACTGACGGGATGAGATCAATATCATCCTCCACTGATGGGATGAGGTCAATATCATCCTCTACTGACGGGATGAGATCAATATCATCCTCTACTGACGGGATGAGGTCAATATCATCCTCCACTGACGGGATGAGATCAATATCATCCTCTCCTGGGGAGTTCAAACAAATGGAAACAGGATAACAACTGACATCACCCCCTGGAGGTAGATCAAATCAAATACATTGGTCACATACACATGTTTAACAGATGTTATTGGTCACATACACATGTTTAACAGATGTTATTGGTCACATACACATGTTTAACAGATGTTATTGGTCACATACACATGTTTAACAGATGTTATTGGTCACATACACATGTTTAACAGATGTTATTGGTCACATACACATGTTTAACAGATGTTATTGGTCACATACACATGTTTAACAGATGTTATTGGTCACATACACGTGTTTAACAGATGTTATTGGTCACATACATACAGTTTCCCAACATACACATGTTTAACAGATGTTATTGGTCACATACATACAGTTTCCCAACATACACGTGTTTAGCAGATGTTATTGGTCACATACAGATGTTATTGGTCACATACAGATGTTATTGGTCACATACACGTGTTTAACAGATGTTATTGGTCACATACACATGTTTAACAGATGTTATTGGTCACATACACGTGTTTAACAGATGTTATTGGTCACATACACATGTTTAGCAGATGTTATTGGTCACATACACATGTTTAACAGATGTTATTGGTCACATACATGTGTTTAACAGATGTTATTGGTCACATACACATGTTTAACAGATGTTATTGGTCACATACACGTGTTTAGCAGATGTTATTGGTCACATACACATGTTTAACAGATGTTATTGGTCACATACATGTGTTTAACAGATGTTATTGGTCACATACACGTGTTTAACAGATGTTATTGATCACATACACGTGTTTAGCAGATGTTATTGGTCACATACAGATGTTATTGGTCACATACACGTGTTTAGCAGATGTTATTGGTCACATACACGTGTTTAGCAGATGTTATTGGTCACATACACATGTTTAGCAGATGTTATTGGTCACATACACATGTTTAACAGATGTTATTGGTCACATACACGTGTTTAACAGATGTTATTGGTCACATACATACAGTTTCCCAACATACACGTGTTTAACAGATGTTATTGGTCACATACATACAGTTTCCCAACATACACATGTTTAACAGATGTTATTGGTCACATACATACAGTTTCCCAACATACACATGTTTAGCAGATGTTATTGGTCACATACACATGTTTAACAGATGTTATTGGTCACATACACGTGTTTAACAGATGTTATTGGTCACATACACATGTTTAGCAGATGTTATTGGTCACATACACGTGTTTAACAGATGTTATTGGTCACATACACGTGTTTAACAGATGTTATTGGTCACATACACATGTTTAACAGATGTTATTGGTCACATACACGTGTTTAACAGATGTTATTGGTCACATACACATGTTTAACAGATGTTATTGGTCACATACACGTGTTTAGCAGATGTTATTGGTCACATACACGTGTTTAACAGATGTTATTGGTCACATACACGTGTTTAACAGATGTTATTGGTCACATACATGTGTTTAACAGATGTTATTGGTCACATACATACAGTTTCCCAACATACACATGTTTAACAGATGTTATTGGTCACATACATACAGTTTCCCAACATACACGTAAATCTACGTAAGGATTAGGTATGCATATCTGTCAGAGTTCAGTTTATACACATGAGATGAGTCAAGATACGGAGACATTATTAAAGTGGCCAGTGATCCATTTCCTTGAAGTGGCCAGTGATCCATTTCCTTAAAGTGGCCAGTGATCCATTTCCTTAAAGTGGCCAGTGATCCATTTCCTTAAAGTGGCCAGTGATCCATTTCCTTAAAGTGGCCAGTGATCCATTTCCTTAAAGTGGCCAGTGATCCATTTCCTTAAAGTGGCCAGTGATCCATTTCCTTAAAGTGGCCAGTGATCCATTTCCTTAAAGTGGCCAGTGATCCATTTCCTTAAAGTGGCCAGTGATCCATTTCCTTGAAGTGGCCAGTGATCCATTTCCTTAAAGTGGCCAGTGATCCATTTCCTTAAAGTGGCCAGTGATCCATTTGGCCAGTTAAAGTGGCCAGTGATCCATTTCCTTAAAGTGGCCAGTGATCCATTTCCTTAAAGTGGCCAGTGATCCATTTCCTTAAAGTGGCCAGTGATCCATTTCCTTAAAGTGGCCAGTGATCCATTTCCTTAAAGTGGCCAGTGATCCATTTCCTTAAAGTGGCCAGTGATCCATTTCCTTAAAGTGGCCAGTGATCCATTTCCTTAAAGTGGCCAGTGATCCATTTCCTTAAAGTGGCCAGTGATCCATTTCCTTAAAGTGGCCAGTGATCCTTTCCTTAAAGTGGCCAGTGATCCATTTCCTTAAAGTGGCCAGTGATTCCTAATCTGTGTCTATTGGCAGCAGCCTCTGATGTGCTAGTGATGGCTGTTTAAGAGTCAGTGGACGACATAGACTACACTACGGTGTATAGATATGAGATGGGTGATGCAATATGTAAACACGATTTAAAAATGAGTAATACACTGTAGAATAGTGTGGAATAGACAGCAGTACGACGAGGAGGCGATGGGGTCTCCTGAGCGGGGCCTTGGTCTGTCTCTGAGTCAATATCTGAGTCAACACGTCCTTGAAATGTGAAAAGAGGTTCCAGACTCATAGATGATTTGGGTGGAGTCCATCATCCCTGTAGAGCATCTTTTGTTTCCAAAAAAGTGTCAAGATTGTCAATAAAAGTTATGCCGACAGAGTCGCAGTAGTCTTGAGCCAGATATGAAGTGCTAAGAGCCTGCTGAACCTTTCGCAGACGTGGCCCAGGGATGGCATGGGACGAAGAAAAAGGAGAACCTTAATTGCTCACTCTTGTGTTTGCGGTTTAGTTTGGATTTCTTCTGTGCCAACTCATCCTTATCCCAACAAAGCAGCTATGAGTTGCCAGTCCATACAGGCGTCAGTTAGACAAATAAAGGGATGGAAGATACTGTACCAAGGAACGCAAGTCACTCTTACTGTAATTACCTTTAATGACCTTTTCTTTGCACCATTCATTCATCACTATGCTACCTTGCATTAATGGAGGCTACTATGACAAGACACTCTGACAAGAAATGAGTTGGTATATTATCAGTTCTACAACACCAACCCCATCGGGGGTTCTGCTGCAGCGAGACAAAGTGAGGTTCTTCCTGAAAGCTCAGCGGACCAAGTCCCTAAAGCGCCACTCCAAGAATACTCTTTTCCACAACTCAACGGAGCTATGAACCTGAAACCACTGGTCCCTGGGCAAGGGAAAATGGGGCTAAAATGAAATTACATCCTACAGCACCAGGGAATTGGCCCCTGAGGCCATTTCATAGATTCTCCCTCTTCGTCTGCACAAATGAAGTTCTCCTGAACCGATCCGGAGGGATATGAATCCAGCTTACAGAGTCTTTGGCTATTTTCAAATGCAATTCGAATTCAGATCATAGCTGTAAAGCCACAGATTCTGCTACATTAGTCTGAAAATAACCTGACAAATAACGTTAATGTCACAGTAGAACGGCATAAGCAGACGGAACAGAAAAGGAGATTCTACTGACCTGGCGGCGAGACACATATTTCCCTGGTTCGTCATTCATTACCTGTGGTCGAAGGTGAATGTGAAGGGAGCTTCAATGCAGGTGCACATCAGATCGACAATGAGCCCACAGAACCAGGGGACTCTCAGGGGGGTGGCTTGCCTGCTAGGTCCTCTAACCCTTGGATTGAGTTCCAATCATCTAAGGTAAATAGTCACGGCACTGAAACTGGGTGAAATTGCTGTCTGGTCCCTGGACAAGTCTGATGCCTCATTCCTAATACGTGAAACAGAGATGCCAATTTCATCCTATGGATCTATTGGCTACGTAACTTTACTGTTAAAATTATTTTTGCCTCATATGCCATAGCTTTCAATGGGGTCATGCGCATGCAATACGCCTCATCACAACCAGCGACAGGCAGATATATACAGTGTGTTTCATCAAAGGCACAGAAAGATGTGAAATTATCAAAATGTAATCATGGGTGGTAGTCCTTCCAGTAGTGCTCAAGTAATTATTTTTGAGCAGTCAACTGGTTTCTCATAACCACACTTTCCTTCCAAGAGATGTGAATATTATTATTCACATTAATATTATACCAGTTCATGTTTTGGTTCACAAAACATAGGGTTAAGTCATATGGAATTCTTTCTTGAGAGAATGAATGAATTTAACATTCTCAAAACAACCATGATAGAGGTTATTTTCAGCTTTAAGTATTCATAGAAATGTGCAATTTAAATTCATGAATATGGTTATGGTGAAAATACAAGATATTATTATCCTCTTAAAACACAGGAAGAGTAGCTGCTGCCTTGGCAGGAACTAATGGGGATCTATAATAAATACAAACACAAATACAGTCTTTATTAAAAATGGGAAAGACTGTGTTTTGTGTATTTTCATTGGGAATGAATGAATTTCAATGTCAAGGTCATTCTATCGTACATTAACTGGACAATTATGACACTCGTTAGAAAGCCCACACTCGTTAGAAAGCCCACACTCGTTACAAAGCCCACACTCGTTAGAAAGCCCACACTCGTTAGAAAGCCCACACTCGTTAGAAAGCCCACACTCGTTAGAAAGCCCACACTCGTTAGAAAGCCCACACTCGTTAGAAAGCCCACACTCATTAGAAAGCCCACACTCATTAGAAAGCCCACACTCGTTAGAAAGCCCACACTCATTAGAAAGTCCACACTCGTTAGAAAGCCCACACTCGTTAGAAAGTCCACACTCGTTAGAAAGCCCACACTCATTAGAAAGCCCACACTCGTTAGAAAGCCCACACTCATTAGAAAGTCCACACTCATTAGAAAGTCCACACTCATTAGAAAGTCCACACTCATTAGAAAGCCCACACTCATTAGAAAGCCCACACTCATTAGAAAGCCCACACTCGTTAGAAAGCCCACACTCATTAGAAAGTCCACACTCATTAGAAAGCCCACACTCGTTAGAAAGTCCACACTCGTTAGAATGTACGGCAACTCATCTTAAAAAATAAATAATTATATAAAATAAAATCTACTGCAAGCCTTCCATCTTTTTGAGTCAATGTCAAAGACTCCAATGAGAGTCCCTCCTGAACGATACATATCATTAGGTAAAGCCAGTCCATAAATGAAACAAGTTTCTCTAACTGCCTTATAAACAGACTTGGCATGAACATGTATAAATCAGAGTGTTTACACTCTGCTGGTTTGCTTTAGTCATTACTTCGCAGAACCTATCAATTCAAAACGTTTCCTGGGTAAAGCAAATAAATTAAAAAGATTGTCTAATTAAACAGCAAAAGCCATTTACAGACAGCAAAAGCTTCTTATTTTCGTTTTTTAAAATGTATTTTACTCAACTAATGAAGGTTACGGCTTGTCCTGAGAAGTTGTTAATGTACAGTACAAGGAAATTATGCAACTATCATATATATACATATCCCAAAGTTAGTAATAGCCAATTGAACTGCATAAAGTTGTTCTACATAGCCTCTGATATATCAAGGGAAACGTTCCAAACAATATTGGCAATGTTTCGTTTCGTTTAGTTTGCTTCCCGTTGGTTCGGTTTGGTTCCTATTGAATACACCCTGTATTCTGTGTCTTTGAGCTTTGGTTTCTCTTGAAATACCATTTTCCAATTCCTAACATCTTGTAAAACCTTTCATATGTTTCATTTGATGTTTTGTGGGGATTGACTTCCTGTTCTTGATTGACTGAAGAAACAAGAGAGACCGAAAGTAGTGTACACAAATTGAATCTGTCTTGGATAATTTCATACTTTATTTGGCATTAATCCCATATTTTTTATTTCCCACTCTTTGTAATTACACATCGTTGATCTCACTGTTTATGTTTTGTGTAGCACACCGTCAAGGTATTACCAGAGTGCCTTTCATCATACCTTACCGACTAATTAACAACATCACGCAACAACATTCTGTGGTGTGTGTCCAAGTAATGTGTTCATAAGGAGAGATACAATGATATCTGATTCACACAGACAACGAATAGAAGGGGAAAAGAAAAACACATTTTGTGCACAACACCAAAATCTATAATTACCTGTGGGGTTCCTCCACACTTGATTAAGTAAGAAAAACTAATCCTGGTGCAGAAAGCAAAGGCAAGCCCGGCGGCCTTGTATCTAATTAAACTTTCCCACAGAAACTCGGCCTCCATTTTCATTCTTTTCTCTTTTTTCCCCCCTCTTTCACATTAATCACCAAAGGGTGAAGGTTTCAGATGTTATCTAAGCCCACAAGTAAACATGTATGCTATTGGAGCTTCTAAGCGTATCAAATGCTTTCCTTTCAGTTTCGCACCGTTGTCAGTACAGTAAACAGTAATTCACACTACATGTTCTACACCAGGGATCATCAACTAGATTCAGCCACAAGCCATTTTTTTCTTGAGCGCATGGTTGGGGTGGCTGGAACATAATTACAAATAATTTGTGACTGCAAATTGACCGCAAGAAACCCAAACAGATAAAATGTTTGACTAAAACATAATCATTTCAAACCTTGCTTACATTTGTATATGATCACGTGTCTATTATGTGTAAGAATACTTAAGAACAGATTTCTTAAATTATAATAACTTGGAGCTGATTTCTTGGTGTTTTACAGTCTTTTAAGTCCAACAAAAAGCAAAAAGTACTGTTTTTTTCTTTTTTTTTTTTTTTTGGGGGCTCAGAGATCTTGGGGGGTGCAAATTAATCCACCCGTGGGCCGCCAGTTGGTGAACCCTTTTCCCCACATTGAGATTCAGTCACTTTTTAACCTAAATGGCTTGGGCTCCTGAGTGGCACAGTGGTCTAAGGCACTGCATCTCAGTGCAGGTCTTACATTTAAGTCATTACATTTAAGTCATTTAGCAGATCTTGGTTCAAATCATGGCTGAATCACATCTGACTGTGGTTGGGAGTCCCATGGCACACAGTTGTCCAGGGTAGGCTGTCATTGTAAATAAGAATTTTTTCTTAACTGACTTGCCTTGTTAAATAAAGTATGAATGCTTTTGAGATATGAAGGTGTAAATTCCTCAAGGTGACATTGAGTACAGAGATGCAGGTCTATGTGATCAGACAAACATACTGATCAGATATGAGTTATTTCTGTCCATAGATGTTTAGCTGCATATTACTGATGTGGACTGCTGTGGACTGCTGTGGGCTGCTGTAGACTGCTGTGGGCTGCTGTGGGCTGCTGTGGACTGCTGTGGGCTGCTGTGGGCTGCTGTGGAATGCTGTGGGCTGCTGTGGGCTGCTGTGGGTTGCTGTGGACTGCTGTGAGGTGTTGTGGGCTGCTGTGGACTGCTGTGGGCTGCTGTGGACTGCTGTGGACTGCTGTGGACTGCTGTGGGCTGCTGTGGGCTGCTGTAGACTGCTGTGGACTGCTGTGAAGCTTTTTGTGCAACCACATTCCTCAAGTAAATATAATGTTGCTGTGTGTTGACAGAACAAAAAGACTCTCCGTGATAGTGTAGGTGGCCGCCTGGTGTAACTAACTACCGGGGAGGGGGCTAAAGCCAGCTCAAATTGCCCAGCCATCATTGCCGCGCCGCACACACATTGAAATTGAGCCTCCTGTTGAGAGAGGAGCGAGACCTATAGCCAGCCAGCCTCCCCTTTACCTCCAGATACAATATCCATTTCTCCAAACTCCTCCTCCACCTCCTCATCCGCTATCCCAAACTCTGCAGAAATGCAATAAAACAAGATGAAAGCCTGGCATGGAAAGTCAATACGAATCTTTCAGTAGCCTCCTTTCTCCAGGGAATGAAAAAAGAATTGAATCATAAATATTATATATATATATATATCACCCTGCTTTGTCCCAGGCTGCCGTGCTGAGGCCATTGATCAGTCGCAGCATAAAGGAAACGGTTTTAATTGGGCATGTCTGATTAGTGGACACGAGCCTTTCTCTCTCTTCACCCCCCTCTCTCTTTGTCTCAGCATTGGGTTTTTACAATGTTTTGACTCTCTCCCCCTCTCTATCTCTCTCTTTGTCTCAGCATTGGGTTTTTACAATGCTTTGACTCTCCCCCCCTCTCTATCTCTCTCTTTGTCTCAGCATTGGGTTTTTAAAATGTTTTGACTCTCTCCCCCTCTCTATCTCTCTCTTTGTCTCAGCATTGGGTTTTTACAATGCTTTGACTCTCTCCCCCTCTCTATCTCTCTC